>NW_027069776.1:618740-633053 GCF_002906115.3 Quercus suber | reverse complement strand
GGGGGGGGTGGGATAATTACAATATGTTGTTAACTTGCAGATCGAATCCCTTCCCCCCCTAAACCCTTAAGCATTTTGTGCATGGAGATATGTCATTTCAGTTATAAGTTAATTTATTTGAATCAAGGTAGACATAAAGATTAACTATTGTTAATGAGAAAATAAAGCAATCTAAATGTAATCTAAGAATTAAGAGTAATGCTAGAGATACAAATTGTTTTACAAAAATTTTCCCATCACTGATGTGGTGAGTTATTAATAGTTAATGAAAAAGTGATGTTAATGATGGGTCAAGATAAAAACTAGGAAGAAGTTGGCTACATTAACAATATGTAAAAGTATTATAAAATAGTCATAGGTTTTAAAATATTGTAAAATGTTGTAAACTAGCAAGATAAATGTTGTAAGAATTGAAGGATTATTTCAGGCTTTAAATTGTTGGTATATTTCATAAATAAAATTTGTCACATTTAAAAATGGCATGGCATGATCAATATTAAAATTAGTTTAAACTTTTTGATATCATTGTAAGTTGTATAATGATTAATGAACCATTTGACTAATACACTCTTAAAAAAATATTTTTTTTAAAAAAAAAAAAAAAAAAAAAAAAGGAAAGAAAGAAGTTGACCCAACCCAGACCCGATTTACCCACCACATACCCAACCTGATCCAAGTGTGTGAATTTTGGGTGAGAGAGAGTTTGGGCCAATTCTTTTGAGTTGAGTGTGGGTTCGGTTTGAACTCAACCTGGATCGTACTCAGCTTTTGTTCACACCAAAAAAATAAAATAAAACTGAGTTGCTTTGTTGACATTGTTTTCGTTTCAGAACACGTTTGTGCACAATTCAAATAACTATCTCGATAAAAATTAAAAAATAACTATGGTAACTATAGACCACTTCCGCTTAGCTTATTTAGGCCTTGAAGCAGGCATAATTAAAGTACTTTTTTGGGCTCATACAAAAAAGGCCCAACAGGCCTAATTATGTGCTTAGGAGCCAACCAATTAATGAGCATAGGCTTTTTGTTTTTTTAATAGGATGTGGGCATGGGCTTTAATTCCAGATACTGGACAACAAATATTTCAAAGCCCACTACTTTCGAATAGGACGAGATCCGATTAGTTTCAGCTTTTGAAATGAAAACGAATTCTATTCATTCATGATTCATCGAATCTAATATTTTTTTTTTTTTATACAAAATAGAAATTCTATTTTAACTAATAATTAATAAAAAGTAGTAATAATTGTTTTTCGAATTTGCATACTTCAACAGCATCGTTTCTTCTCAAATTTGAGCTTTTCTATGTTATGTTATGGACCGTATATCAGAATTGCCAGAACCTATTCTACAACACATCCTCTCCTTCCTTCCATTTAAACAAGTATTTCAATGCGCAATATTGGCCAAAAGATGGAAACATGTGTGGTCGACATTCCCAATTCTTCGGTTTGATCAAACCTATTTCAACTCGTTATCAAAAATCGCGAAAGGCCGGGATGTCTGGCTGAAGAAAGGTTTGCTAGTATATGTTATTGCTTGCCTCAGAGTTTGTTGAGTTTACATCGCTGTAAGTTCGATACAAGTAGTACTGGTGGTCTTGTGAACATGTCCTCTTTAAGAAAAGTGTGCTTAGTTGAAGTTCATATGGGTAATCAGTTTTTACAAAAAACTAGTTGTTGGGTGTCCTGCGCTAGAAGACATGAATTTGAAATGGTGTTATGGTTTGAAAGGTATAGAATTGTCATGTCATCATAGATTAATGGCTATTGGCATTGAAGAAAATCGTGACCTTGCGAGAGTTGAGTTGGAAGCACCAAATCTTTGTAGTGTTCATATAGTTCAGACATCATGTGAGATTAACCTGGTCCATTGTAAAAATCTTAAGAAGTTGAAGTTACAAGCATGTATAACAGACGATTGGCTCAATGACCATCTCTCTGAACTTCCACTCATTGAGACCTTAGAACTAGCATGTTGCTCTCTGCTGAAGAGAATAGAGATTTCAAGTGATCAGCTAAAATCATTGGCCTTACTGGCGTGCTGGAATCTAGTTGAAGTCAAGCTTGATGCTCCTAAATTATGTAGATTCAATCATTATACTCGTTCTGTAATATCGTTATCATCATCGAATGCTTTAAATCTGTCGGTAGCTACTTATGGCATGATTAGTCGTGATGATCCTTGGAATGTTAAGAAGATTGAATTCCTCTCAAAGCTGAGTAATTCAAAGTTATTGAGTTTGTCACTTCAGTCAGCCGAGGTATTTATGATTTATTTTTTTTACTCATCTTCCTCATTGATTTCTTTTGTATTAATTTTTCTTTTCTTACATTTGTTCTTTTGAATATCAAATATTAACATTTATTGTAAAATTGAGTCTAATTAATTTGTTTGTTTGTTTAATTTGTGAAGAATGCGATTATTCCCAAAAGATTGAGAAAAACCGTATCATCACCAGCATATAATGTCAAGCATTTGCATTTGTTTTTATCTTCTCCACTGTCGTTTACAAGATATGCAATTGGATTGGGGAACTTGTGGATAGCTTGCTTTGGATTTCTCCTCTTCTGGACATTCTAACAATAGAAGCCGGCTCCACTTATAAGCCTGATGATTATGACAAAATATCTTTCAAGGTATTATATTTATTTATTTATTTCTTAGAATCTTGAATTTTGCTCCCTATTTTTTGATTGATGAAATTGCTAAATAGTGCTTTAATTGCTTTAAACAAATTCATTATTGTAAAAGATCATTCTTGTTATATGTTTTTGCTTCTCATACTAAGCCGGTTTCTTTTTCATGTGGTAAGGATTCTGTTGTAGTTAATAGTTAGGGAAGTCCCTCATTGTCTAAATATTTGTTATTTCTATATATGATGCCTGTTTAAGGAGAATGGTCTGACAATTTTATGGTGAGATCTTGTTATCTTCCTCCCTCCCCAAACATGCACAAAACAAACATTACATCAAAATTTGGAATTTTATATTTAACTAGTATGTAGCCTCGTGCTACCGCACGAGAATGGATATATTATTAATAATGAGTTTATTCATGTTTAAAAAGCTCAGTTAAGTCTAAATTCATATTATTAACCAGAAAATTTCATTAACAAAACTTAGCAGTATATATATTTTACACAGAAAGATGAACCTTGGTGACAATGTTTATCCAAAAGATCCATTCACGCTTTTGAATCCTCAATCTCCATTGGTGATTGAAATTTTCGTAGCTTAAAAAATTTAAAATAAAAAAAAATAAAAAATAAAAAATAAAAAAGCCCTCAGAGTTGTACTTATTTTGTAGTTTTACGATGGGTCATTTTGTAACATGATGGGCATTTGTGTGAAGAAAAAACCTCTAAAGTTCCATGACTGATAAAAGAAATTCTCTCCAATCTCTTTTTATAGAGAGATGGGTTTGTGCGTGTTTTTATACATCCTTCATAGTTGTATTATCATGAAGCAGGTCCAATGGATTTAGATTGGTACTACTGATTCCCAAAGCATGAGTGTTTAATGTGTTATTAATTTCATTTCATTGGCTTCTACACATGACAGCAAAATTAAAAATAATTAGATTGTACACGTGTATAGTAAAATTGGACTCCAATTTCATATTTTAATTGAACAATTGGAATGATAATATATGATAGTGACAACAATAGGAAAATTCAAATAAAATTTCGGATTAAATTGTAACAATCTAAATAAAAAATTCCAGTAGAAAGACAAGGTGGAGTGATCCACTCCAAGAAGGGGACCAAACTTGCGTAAATATAGAATAATAAATCTCTCTCCGGAAAATTTACATTGTTCATAACTTTTACCTTCACTGAAAATTTTAAAAACATAGTGACTCACATTTACCATCCAGACATCTACAGTCAAGTCCTCTCCAATTCGTGTGAGATTCCATTGATCACTAAGTTCCTTTACAGACTACAAAAAGTATCATCCATCAGTCCACAGCAATGCTTTCTTCATTGTTATAGGTGCCAAACCTGAACAAAAAGCCAAATATAAGGATAGTGAATTTTAGGCATAATGTGCATCTAATCATATATTAGCAATTTATAACAAATGTAAAGATGCAAACTTTGTAAGTGAATAGTAAACAAAACTCAGTGTCAGAATCAAGAAGAAAGCACTTTAATCCAAAACTTAGTGCAAATGTAAAGATGCAAACTTTGTAAGCAATTTATAACAAAGATGCAAACTCTGGCTTTGCTATCTTTTTGGAAATTATGCAATGTACCCAAACCAGGTTCTTATCACTGATATTAATCTCTTTGGTTTTCACGTTTGACTGCAAAATCAAGAAAAAACTTAATTAGCACAGTAACCCACTTGACCCGATACATAGAAGTGGTTTTAATGAGAATGAGTGCACATACATTTATCTTTTTGGAAATTATGCATTGTACCCAAACCAAGATCTTATCACCGATATTAATCTCTTTGGTTTTCACATTTGACTGCAAAATCAAGAAAAAACTTAATTAGCACAGTAACTCACTTGACCCGGTACATAGAAGTGGTTTTAATAAGAATGAGCCCACATACATTTAGCCATATGATGCAAAATTCAACTTCAATTTTAGATTCTAGACACATGGCACAAAATTAGAACTCTAATTAGGAAGTATACGTGGCACACAATTAGAGTTCTAATTTGGAATTCAATTTCACACTCTCTCTGCTTCACCTATTATTATATATATAGATTATAGACAAGGTTTCTCTCCAAATTAATTTAGAGAAAAACCTTTCAAACTATTCATATATCTTTTTATTAGTTGTGAATTTTAAAATTTTAACTTATTGGCTTGCATGCTATTTATGTTAGTAACGGGCATGTCAAATTTCATTGAAATCAGATGTTATTTATCATTCGATTAATAAACTTATTTTTTATATATAATTTTATATTATAAAAACTTGAAATTTAAATATTTAATTAATAATATAGCTATTAATCTTCGATTTTCTTGAAATTTGCAAGTATTGAGGATATATTGAAATTATTGCAACTCCTTTTTAGGCTTCATCTAGGTGCACTACGACAATGATCCCTTGATCTACACAATCCAGTGATTAGATTTTTGAGCAAATATGTTCTATTATTGAAATTATTGCAACTCCTTTTTAGGCTTCACCTAGGTGCACTACGACAATGATCCCTTGATCTACACAATCCAGAACCAATATACAGATTTTAGTGATCTAAACTTTCTTTTCTTTATTTTTTTAGTTACGCCTTTCAAAATCATTGCGGCATTGCCTTTGTTCAATTCCCCATTGGATGATTGTACAGAAAGCAATAAGGATGGAACTTGATAGCAAAATCTAGAAACCTAATTGCAATACTACAGGAAAATCATAGCAATTTAGGTCGTATCTAGGGCACAAAACTTCCACTTTTATGAGGTCTAGGTGAGGTTTTGGTAGATACTCAATTTAGCAGTTTAGATTCTAAGTCAAAATTAAATAGGAAGGAGAAGTCTTTATCTTTCTCTAAGTAATTGTTGTTCTCGTGTAGAAATTTCCCAACATGAGTATTTGTTAGGAACCTAGAGGTTCCTAACGGGGATGGGTATGAACTGTTTGATGGGAATTATAAGGAAATTGTCAAGAATTTAGACCCCTTAAACACACAGATTGCGTAGCCTAGATTAATTAGCCAAGTTGTTACTTAGTCAAATTAAGCAATTCTAGGTTAAAACAATCCAAACAATCATATCAAGAATATAAAGCAGCGGAAAATAAATAACACAAGATATGATCACCCAGGAAACCACACGGTAAAAACCTGGGGAGGATTTGACCCACCGATCCTCAAGGCTAACCTGAATTCACTATGAAAGAATTGAAGTTCATACAAAATGACTACAAGCTCCCCGCTCGACTTCAAGCAATGTATGAGCAACAATACAATATGGACGACCTCCAAAAACGTGGCTAGGGTTTAGTTTATATACCTAGGGTAAAAACATAAAACCCTAAACGTTTAATGAAGTAGGGCTGAGTTGGAAATTCTGCAAAAAATTCAACCTGTGCGATTTTCGATCGATCGAGTCTATTCTTCGATCGATCGAGCCAGGCCAAAAGTCCCAAGTACTTCTGCAGCCACTCGATTCCAACTTTACAATATTAAACCAACTTTGAGCAAGTCTAAATAAGACTAAATACAATGTTTTGATCATGGTTTGTCAACATTACAAATTAGAGTTCTAAATACATAAAATCCTAAGACCTTAGAACCTAACAGAAATTGACTTAATTTGAGATAGTCACTCTCCATAGAAAAATAGAGAGAGAGAGAGAGAGAGAGAGAGAGAGAGAGAGAGAGAGAGATGCACAAACGCACTAAAATATTGGTTTATTCTTTAATTGATATCTAATGTTGAATTACAATCATATATTTACAAGAGACTAGCTCTAATGTCATTGATTTACATGACTCAAGATAATTGGCTAGTTAATTCAACATATGCTTTATAAATTAAGTCATATGTTAAATGAGTTACATTTGCTCAAATTCTAACTAACTCATCACAATCTCAACCAACTGCCTAATTACTTAACTAAATGGATTACAATAATTATTTCACATTCCTAACAGTATTTTAATAAGTTTTATCATTTATGAGCCCAAATCTTTGTATCATTAATCAAAGGGTCAGTCATATCAAGTAAGAAGTAACCTGTCTGTTATTCAGCAAAAAAAAAAGTAACATGTCTGTTATTATCGCAAAGAAGAACATAATTTGCTTTACAGAATTTCTAGCCGCTTATATCTGAATCTAAACAAGAGAGAGAGAGAGAGAGAAGATAAGGATAAGAGAAAACTTTAGCAGAATTTATTACTTATAATTTTTAAAAAAATAAAAAATTACTTGACAATCGATGACAAAAGTGGCAAAGTAATTTTTCAATACTAGTGCAATTATGAAAATAATTTCACAGTAAAATCTGATTGTCACTGCAATCATAATTTGATTTTTCACTCAACGTTTTCTCTTTTGCCCTTAATGCTATTGAGACTTAACTCAAGATGGTGTTTTTATTGGCCTTTACATATTGCTAACGAACTGGTTGCTTGTATATTTCAGCTGTCATATGAAAAGCCTGTTTATAAAGGGGAGAATTCTAGCTGTTGCAAATTCCTTCCATTTCCATGTTGGAGGCATTGCTTGAAGACTGTTAAGATTGACAATCGTAGAGGAAGTGCAGATAAAGAAACCCTAAGCAATTATTTTTTTGAGAATGCAAAAACCTTGGAGAATTTCCAGTTTCTTGTTGGTGGCATTAGTTGAAGAGTGTCCAAGATTGAGAACTCAAGGCAAATATGCATATACAAAGATCTCAAAAGGGTATACTTTTATAGGATGCAGAAGTGTTGAGATTGGTCTCACATGTGCTACTTTTGACTCATCTTGTAGAATCTCAGTTAACATGACTTTTATGGAATTAGCAATATTTTGTAAGATTACTTTGGACTTCGCATTAGCAATATTTTGTAGTTATTTTCTAGTAAATTTGTGGTTTGGCTCCTAATTATTTCTACTAATTGCACGAGAAATTTTTAAGTAAATGTGTAGCATATTCATGCTCTATCGATTGTTGAAACAATTTTCCATTGTCATTTACAATTTAGAAGAAAGGAAAAATTTTCAATTCTAAATAACACTTGCTTAAAAGATTTATTGCACTATATAAGTTATACAATAAATTGGCAATTTTTTCTGATAAGATATTGTATTTCATTTGTATGAATGGTCTAAATCTTGGTGTTACACAATTATAAGGAGAAATTGGTGTAAGTGATATATTCCTGTGGGCACCGAATACCCCTTGGTAAGTTGGTAATTGGGCCCCCAATTAATTTGTACATGGGCTATACATTGATCCTACTAAGGGGGCTCTCCGCTTAGTCTGGTTTGTCTTCTCTAAGCCCTAACCTAAGGCCTTTCCCCCGACTTTTCTCTATTTCCCAATGTTTCCCTCTCACTTTCCTCACTCTCTCTCTCTCTCTCCTCTTTCCTCTATTTCTTCCCTTTTGCTTCCAACCCCCTTGCCTTTCTGCCTCATCCATCTTTTATAGTACTTGGTTAATGGTTTGATCATCATTGTTTTTCTATTGTGCATGTCATCCAACATCCATGTAAATCCCCAGGGATCCTCACGTATTTATAGGATTCTCTCGTATCTTGTTCCAAATGCCATCTAGTGCTTGGCAACGAATTTGCCAAAGGCATTATTTTAGCATTTGGTTGCCTAGCCTGACCCACCCTTGTCTTCTTAGCGAGGCCAGCTATCAGCACACATGCCGGTCGGAGCCCGATCCTTGCACCCCTCTCAATGGGACGATTTTGGCCCAATGATCCTAAGCGTTGGCCCTGTGGGTCATTCTAGGTCTCATAGGCCCGAACCCTTGCGGATGGGCCGACCAGATCCCTTCAAGCCCAAACCCCCACACTTTAGGCCCACACCCCCACCATTCCATTTTTTGTTTGTTTCTCTTTAAATGTAACTCAAAATATATATATATATTTTTTTTGTTGTTGTTGTTGTCGTTCTTCCAAATATTAGATCAATTACTACAATAATGTGAATAAGAAAATTTTTTAAGTAAAGGAGTGATAACATATTTAACAAAAAGATAAAATCAAATTGCAACTCACAAAGTGAGAAGAAATGATTTGGGAAAATTTTAATCCTTGGGGTTGATTTTTTTAAGTTAAAATTATATATTTTATGATAATCTCTAGGATTTTTTTTTTAAGTGTCTTGGTACTTTAATTAATTAGGAAACCATTTTTGTGGAAGTACTAGTTTTTTTAAAAGAAAATAAAAGTTCTAAAATACTACTTTTCATAATTTCCTTAGACCATTCACATCCATGTGTTTAAAAAAATACTCATTTTAGCATCTAAAAACCTATTTTATCTATTTTACAACTTACACTACATCCCAACTCTTATTTTTCACATCACAACAAATATTGTTCATTTTTAAAAAAAAAAAATTACACTCTTTCTCTCTCTTCATTCTCCATGTCTCTCTCTTCATTCCTCTCTCTCTTCCTTTTTATTTGCCAACCCACATAGAACTTACAACAAAAATCCATTGCCACCACTGCAAACCCACAGTGAAACTCATCCATATCACCACAACAACCCCACCACCACCACAAGCCTACAGATACACACAAACCCACAAAAAAATCAAAGCAAAACCCACTGCAACAAAAACCCACAAAATCCAAATCTAGAAGGCAAAGCTCATCCAAAAATCCACTTCCACCACCACAAACCCACAATGAAACCCACCCCCACCACCATGGAAACCCCTCACCCCCACCACCATGAACCTACAAATGCACAAAATCCCACAAAATTTGAAAGTCATCTTATATTTTTATATATAATTTCATATTGGCTTATAATGATTTTGTTATTTTTAACTTCTAAAAATATTATATCTTCTTGTAGATGTTGTTATATTTATATATTTAATTTCTTGAATGGTTTGAACTTATGGTTGTTAAAAGGACTAAGAGAAACTTAGAAGGGAAAATAAATTTAAGATGCTTAATTGGTCATTTAGTTTTGTTAAGTGCTAATAAGAATTACATTGATTAAACCAATGCAAAAAAACATATATGTAGAGTTTTTGTGGTTCATTACAAGATAGTTTAACCTTGGCCCTTTCAAACTAAAATTCCTGGCTCCACCCTAGGAGTAGACAACAAAAACTTCAACTATGTTTTCAACGTATGTAGTTCATTTGCCTTTTGTTCTTCTTCTTCATTTTGCTTATGCTTCTACTCCTTTTGTTTATGCTTTATTTAAAAATTTTGTAGGTGAGGCGCAAGCACCGCATTGAACGTGTTCCTAGACATATCTCTCTGTGTTTGGAAACCAAAAAGAAGACATTTAAGGTGATAAAAATATTTCCTTTTTCTTATATGCATGATATTTGTGTGCATTTTCTATTTGAGCTTTATGTTTATGTTTTATGTCTTTTTTTTCCTCTCTTCAAAACAGTGCCAACGTTGCCATAGAAGAGGATGTTTTATCAAAATGATTCCAGGAAATGGCCGTACTTTCTATAAAGCTGATAGTCAGAACTAGAAAATAGTTTCATTTCTCAAAAATATTTTCACCTGAAAATATTTTATACTCGGAAAATAATTTATATGTTGCTAAACATAGCCAAAGTGTATAGTTTTGTCTTAGAACATTGTACATCAAAGGTTTCTAACCTGAAAAAAGAAAAGGAGGAAAAAAAAAGTGTAATCGGTGAATTTGGTATTCAAAATTTTTTTTTTTCCTTTTAGCTATAGATATTATAAGAAATACAAATACGCCATTTTGAATAAAATGAAAAGAAAATATTGATGTGTGTGTATATATGTATATATATAATTTGGTATTCAATATTGATGTTGTTTTAGTTGTCATGTGTGGGAAATGCTCAGACTGGTACTGTTTTTCCCTTTCATTCTTCATTTGTCCTCTGCGCGTTTTTGTGTGTGTGTGTGTGTGTTTTTGTTTTTTTTTTGCCCTCTTAGACTCTTAATATATTCTTGCAACCTGGTTATCATGTTTATTGACTATGACTGACAAAATCATCGTGTTAATCAATTTCTCTCATCGAATGATTGTTATATTTGGCAATATTTTTGCATATATATCCATGTGAAATGTTATGATATTGGGAAAAAATTGGTCTTTGCCTTTTTTTTAAAAAACAATCCAGAATTTTGTCATCTTTCTCAAACTAATTAGGGAAATGACCTTCTTTTGAAAATTGAATTTCTCAAAATCGATTTAAGCCCTATAGTAGCATTTCTAAAGAGCCTATAGTGACGTTTTAAGGACTTATAGTGGCGTTTCGTAACTTGATATACATGAAATCGAGTTATAGGTAAAAAAAAAATTAAAAAAATTGCATGTAACTCAACTTCATGGTGATCGAGTTAAAAAAATATCACTATAGATCCTTAAAATGTCACTATAGGTTGCTTAAAACATCACTATAGGGCTCTAGAATTTTTTTTTTTTTTTTTTATAACTCAATTTTGAGAAAATCGAGTTTCAAAAGAGGAGCATTTTCTTAATTAGTTTGGAAAATTGGGCAAAATGCTGGATTTTTTTTTTTTTTTTTTTGAAAGGAGCATTTGCCCATTTTCTCCTATGATATTGATACACTTCAAACTAGCTAGTGTTAAAAAGCTATCCAATTGTGTGCTATTTCTAATATAGTAGAGAACCTTTTTTAAACCTTTTATTCTAATTAACTAGCAAAAAAAACAAAGATTATGTTTAAGTATCAATGGCATGAAGGACTTATTATTAGGTCAAAGAATGGATTTTATAAAGGATGTATAAATAATTAAATAACATTGTAATGAACGGAGTTTTGTAAACTTGTAATGCAGTTGGTAGGCTGGAACAAAGTCACCTCACCAAAAAGGGCTGATAGTTTGGGGCTTGATGCTAAAAAGCCCAGGGACTTGAAACATGGGACTTTTGGGCTGCTTGCAGGACAGGAAAGAAGATCCTTGATGATGGGACATTTGGGACACCAGATTATTGGACCTTTGAGTAGGGAAGACACTCTTCTAACCCCATTCTCTGTTTGTTTGTTTCTTTTTTTTTTTTTTTTTTGGAGAAACTCCTTTGGTTTAACAATGTTCTCTAGAAAGAAAAATGTTTTCAAAATTTTTCTCCTTTCTTTTTTCTTTGTCTTTTTTAAATAAAAAATCTTTTTGGCTTACTTTTGTTTTTAACAATGGAAGGAGGCTCTGTTCCATACACTGTTCTTCATCTTCAATAAATTACTCCAAGAGTGCCATTGCCAAGATTTGCAATTTGCATTCCCTTAGTTCTCTCTCTCTCTCTCTCTCATTTTCCTTTTCTTTCCCTTCTTTACTTCAAGTGATTAATACTTAGATTAGTGCTTTTTAGTTTACAAACTCCAAGACTTCTAGTACCACTTACTCAAATTCCAAAATAATAGAGCTATTAAGAGAGTGATCACACCACCGCATATTTTTGATGTGATGGTCACTCCACAAGTATAAGTACGTGTGGGGTGTGGAGGGCAAGAATCGAGGTTCAAGTCTCCAGGAGGAAGCTTCACACACATATAAACTAAGATCAGGCTAGAATATAATTTCTATCTTGTATCAAAAAGAAAAAGAAAAAAAGAGTGACCATGTATATGACTAAAATTCATACACTTCAAAAGCAAAACTTGATATCACTATGAATATAATAAATTATTATTGATTGAAAAATATATTATAAAACCTATAAATATAATAAATTATTATTGATTTGACAAAAATATATGATTAGTTATTTGATTCAATTCTTTATGCATTTCAATGATTATTGTCTAATTTGTAGCCATCTTTTAACTTATTAATAAATTTTTTTTTTTTGTCTTAAAATCATTATAATTAATGTGTTGTAACTTCATTTGAAAGCCTAGGCCGATAGGAAAATTAATCCACTTAAATTGTATTGTATATATTTATAAATAATTTTTAAAAAAAATAAAAATAAAAACCTTGTATTGTATATTGAATTCTATTTATAATACTATTTTAGATAATTGTACATAGTATATATGGATGCAGTATATATTAATAAAAAAAATTAATCATTTTATTTACTACTAGACTCCAGTAAAAAATTTCTGGCTTCGCCACTATATGGAAAAGACTCCATCACTTGGGCCTTTACAACCAAAGGGGAGTTCCCCTTAAAAAATCTGCATATATACTTGATTGTAAAAGGATTAAACACCTTAAATCCCTCTACTATCTAGATTGGCCGAATCTAGAAAACCAAAATAATCCAATGAAACTAGTCATTTCTATGGCTATGTTTGGTTTGAGAGAGAGGGAGAGAAGAGAAGAAGAGAAGAGAAAGGACCCTTTGTCTTTTGTTTTTGTGTGTGTGTGTGTGTGTTGTGTGGGGGGGGGGGGGGGTGGTGTTGTGGGGGGAAGATTTCTATGGATCCCACCAATGTTGTATTTTTAACTTTCCCTCAAAGTCCATAAAATTACTCTTATACTGTTGAAAATTACTCTTATACTCTTAAAAAGTTTTTACTTTTTGTGTGAAATTACGTTTATATCCTAATTTCTTTATTAATTAAAATGATAAAAGTGTAAAATGCATTCCATTTCTTTCATTTCTCTTCTAGCTCTTTTACATCCTAAGACATTTTTTGCCCTTTATATTTCCTTTCTATCTCCCTATACTGTTATCTTCCCTTCACTTCACTTCTGTACAAAGCCTTTGGATTTGTGTAAAGGAAAAAGTTAACCGATATTTTAAGACATTGGTTAAATAAAATTTTTAGAAATTATTTTTAAGAAAATACAAACACAGCTGATTTTTTATTTTAATAACTTTTTGGTATCAAAATATTCCTAAAATAATTCATTAATAAATCCTCTAAGATTACTCGTTAACCGAACTGTGTGTAAATAATAGTATCCCTGGTTCAAAAAAGTGTTGGGTTCAAGAGGGCTCTAATCTTGTAACATAGGTGGCGTTTGGATTGGGATGAAAAGCCCTTTAAGATTACTCATTAACCAAATTGTGTGTAAATAATAGTATCCCCAGTTCAAAGAAGTGTTGGGTTCAAGAGGGCTCCAATCTTGTAACATAGGTGGCGTTTGGATTGGGATGAAAAGCCAGCATCTGCCTATGGCATTTCTTTCTTTTCTTTTTTTTTTTTTTTTTTTTATTTTATTTTATTTTATATGCATGCGGATTACACTATTCATGAGACATTATGCATTGTTTTATGTACTGTTCATGTATTGTTCACGTACTGTTTACGGGACTCACAACTATTAATTTATTCAGAAAAAATATTAAAAATAAGTCTCATAGAACTATTCACACATTTAAAAATTATTTTATTACAGTGTTTTTAGTTTTTAATTTTCAGTTTCTAACAAAATAAACAATATCCAAAAGGACTCATAGCAAGTGTGGTAACTGGTACGGACGTCCATGAATCTACAGTACGTGCATTAAGGGACTAGCTTTACTAAGGACTTTGGAACCAAATTGGCATCCCTCGTACGCTGTTACCTTCCTTAACAAAGAATGGCTAAATTCAAACGGTACCTCCAATTGTGCACTCACTACATTGCAACATTATAGGTCTGCTTGACGTTGTGATGAAAAATGGGTACCTCTTGCAAAGATTAAAATTTCCCAAACACGTTAGTGGAGCTACTGACTAGCAATATATATTCCCAACAGTGCTT
>NW_027069776.1:609898-618613 GCF_002906115.3 Quercus suber | reverse complement strand
AAAAAAAAAAAAAAAAAAAAAAAAAAAAAAAAACAAACAAACAAACAAACAAACAAACAAACAAAACCCAACCACCAGCTCAAGGTGTTTAATTGGGTTGGGTCATGTCATGTTGAATGCACACTTGTAATAGTACGCAGGGCCGGCCCTAGGCTTAGGCCACTTAGGCAATTGCTTAGGGCCCCTTACTAGAGAAAGACTCCAAATTTTGGCGCAAAAATTGAGATATATTTTTTTAATTTTTTTTTTTGAGATATAGGAAAAAAAAAGTTTTATATTTTTCTTCTACTTTTAAGAAATATCAAAGAATTGAATAATGCTAGAGATATTACAATTTTAAATACATAGGGCTTACAAATATGTGTCATTAATTACAAGAAATAATTTAGATAGAAAAATACTATAAATTTTACTTTAAAACCTTTATACAAATTAATGTGACAATTAATATGATTTGTAGACATCAACAACCTATTAAATGCATTTTTAAATTACTTAGTGATACATCTTTATGAGCATGATGTTGTAAAATTTATAATATCTCTAACATTATTCATTCAAATACTTGTTTATTATCTTCTTAAAATGTCATTAATCATATTCATTGCTACAACATTTGTACTTTTTTTTAGTAAAATTTGTTATAGTTTTAGCATTTCTTCCAAATATATATATATATATATATTACAAGATAAAAAGAATGCATTTTTGTTATATAAAAATTATGATATTAAAAACTAGTCAAATATTATTTAATTAATAACAAAAATGCCACATTTAAATATATCGCCTTAGGCCTCAAAGTTTGTTGGGCCACCCCTGATAGTACGTCTCGTCTAAAAGACTGAATCTAACAATTTCAATTTTCTTTCAGATACCTTTTTGATTTTTAATAATTACATAACTAAGGTGTTTGTGTATAAATGAAAACGAAGTTGCTTCGTGTGCATGAAAATGAAAACTACATAGCACAATTGGAGGCATTTTTTTAATTTCCCCCGGGATCAGCATCTAAAACTGAAGTAGCTGTTAATGTACTAGTATTATTGTTGGGCTTGTTTTTCTGGTGTACAGTTTTGCTTATTATTATTATGGATGTTTTTTTTTTTTTTTTTTTTTTAAGTCTTACACTTTTTCATTTTTTTGGGGGTACAAATATGGTTTTGCCCAATTTATCTTTTTAAGGAAAACAAGCCAATGAACTATACCATTATCATGTTAAAATTATGGTTAAGAGATTAAATTCATCATTTCTTAATAGTTTAAATTTTTGGAAAAATTTGAATTTATCATATTAATCCAAATTAACCTAATGGATCTTAACATTAATTATTGTTATTGTTTTATAAATTTAAATATTTGTATCTCTTATAAAAATGTCATTTAAAATGATGTAGGGAATAGTAAGTGGAGTAATGTGTTACTTCTATTTCGGCAAAAGAACATTTATGACTGTGATTACATATTGTAAATTTGTACACTTTAGTAATGAGACAACAAAATGAACCTAAATTTATCTCCACTAAATCTAGAATCATATAGATTTCTAAATCTTTATTCGAAAGTATTTGTTAAGAAGCTTGTGCCTCAACTGGTAGGGGACACACATAAATTAAAATGCCCAAATCCAAGTAATGTAAATATATATTAGCCTCATCACACGTGCTTCGTACGTGTGACAAGACTTTTATTTTTGGTTTAGTGAAAGACATTGAGCTAAGGTCCTATTTTATAGCAAAAATAAAAATAAAAATAAAAACTGTCCTTTTTTTTATATATAACTTTTATTTTGATAATCTAATTTATAAATAAATAAAACAATTTGACTCTATTTTTATGCAATGTTTTAGTAAAAGTTATAATTATATTTTTACTGAGTTGTCTTTTAATTTTTTTTCTTTATATAAATAATAAATATAAGAGTGTAGGAGCATTTTTTAACCAAAAAAAATGAGGATCTCAAATATGAGAAATCCCTTAAATAATAATATAGATTATGTACAATGGTCAAGAGCCCCAGTTTAGTCTAAAGCCCACGTAGAACATATCCTAATTCCTATATGAGGTTCATTGTAAGAAATAATTGATAATATGATGCTATTTTGTTAGATCGATATGGTCATCAATGGTTTTATACTAAAAAATTTAGTCATCAATGGTTTTATAATATATTGAGCCACGTAACTTTTTATGATCTCACTTCTACTTTCTCTAGAATATATTTTATGTTTCATTTTAATTTCAACATCTACCTAATGGGTATCACATTTCAAACATTCAACCAATGCCTTCCCTCTTATGCTTCAGAATAATCTAGAACAAATTTCGATATCAAAGAACAAAAACATTAATATGCTCTTATATAAGTACTAACATTAGGATCAAAATATGCTCTTCATTAAGTACTAACATTAGAATCAAGTAATTGATCGTACATTTGCTTTGTACATGCGTAGCAACATGGTGGTTTATTTTTTTACTCTCGATTTCAATATTACGAATCCCATCACATCATATCATATACATCGTTAGATATAAGAAATAAAATATGGTCTCTTCATTTCCCTTACATGATTATTGATAGATATATTGGTATAGTATTCAATTTTGCTGAGGACCAAAAACTTTATGAACATGAAACCAAATATGATTGATATTAAGATAGGTTTCCTGGATTAATAATTACAATAGAAAATCATGATCCACTTAAAAATGGAACTCGATCGGAATAGGAAACATCTCCCTTCTACATAAAAATCCAGAAATATAAATAAATTTGAAGGGAAAGGGAACCCTTTAGATCCACAGATCAGATACAATACAACTTTCTCACTTTGGAGAATCATGAGTACTCTCTCCATGCTCCATGGTACTCTTCTCGTAGTGATGATAGACTGCTGCACCAGAGAGCACCGCCAGTGTTAAAGCCTGTGCGTGCATCCTAGCAACAAAGAAGGCACACAATTTTTGTTAGTATCTTAACACACAAGCACACACTTCTTAGAACTTAAAAAACAATTTGATACAATATATGAGGCCTATGTACATACCTGGCATGAATAAGCTTTAGGCTTGGCTTGAGGTGATCAGATCTTTTACGTGAATTATAAGCTAGTGATGCTCCAATTCCTGATGCCCACAGTGCCCCTATAGTAACCATTTCATGATGATGAGGATATTGATAATTCACAAAATTATTCTGATGTTTCAATTACCACAATTCATATTATACATAGAACTTACATGTTAGGGTCTTAGTATTTTTACTACATAGATTTAAGAAGAAGAAGAAGAAAAAGAAGAAGAAGAAAAAAGGATCATATTAATTGAGAAAGAGGGTTTACTATACTGACCAATGGTGGTGAGCTTGTTCTTGGAGACCCAGGTTTGAATTGCTTCCATTTCTTGTTTTACAAAGTATATTCAGTAGTGTACTAGTGAATGAATCAGTGGGGTGGAGGTGGTTGGCTTAATGCATTGGAATGTAGGTATTTATAAGTGGTCTATGTTGAAAAATGTGCTTTCTTTTTCAGTGAATAGTGTGGCCCATTGATTTACTTTGTTCTCTCTTTTCACTGAACCACTCTTGGTCTTGGAGCTTAAACTAGAGGCTTTTATATCCGGTTTTGTTTTATGTTCATGATTCTTGCTTTGCTAACCTGTGTGACTTGTCTAATACTGTTAGCCGTTGGATTTGTATTTAGGGGAAATTCTAGGAGCTGGAGATGTACAAATCTCGGTCTAGATTGAAGAGTTCACTTTCACCAGGTACTATTGCCCGTGGTAAAGTGGATTTTGACCGGATCGAAAAACACTCTTTTCTTCCATTCCTTTTTATTAAAGTAGTTGTCTACTTTTGATGATCTACTTTTTTTATTTTTTGAAAAGGATGATCTACATTTTTTTGAGTTAGCTACGTAATAATAGAACAATGTCAGAAAACAATGTGTCATATGCTATAGAAAATGCGTAAATGTACTTTTAGTACTTATGTTTTGGCTTTTTTTTTTTNTCATTTTGATAAGATAAAAAATATACTTTCTGCCGTTGCTAAAAACTTGCCTATCGAGAATGGGAACAATTGGGACTCTGTTCTGAGAGAAAATGGAAAAATTCTGTCCTTTTCTGCTTTGCAACTTCCTTGGTTGCTTGAATTGAGTAGGAAAGCAGAACATGGTAATAAATTGATTTCTGGCTCAATTCCTGGAAAGCAGTATGTTAGTGTAAGAACACAGGCTTTGGTGACTATTCTGTCCTGGTTGGCGAGAAATGGTTTTGCCCCTAGAGACAATCTGATTGCTTCTCTGGCAAAATCAATTATTGAACCTCCTGCTACTGAAGAGGAAGACATAATGGGATGCTCTTTTCTATTAAATCTTGTGGATGCGTTTACTGGAGTTGAAGTTATAGAGGAGCAGCTGAGAACAAGAGAGGATTACCAAGAACGTTGCAGCATCATGAATGTGGGAATGACATATGGTTTATTACACAATTCAGGCCTTGAGTGTGAGGGGCCTGCGAAGAAGAGGGAGCTGCTACTGTGGAAGTTTAAAGAAAACCACACACCACGTAGTTCTGGTGATTGGCAAACTTTATCATTTGACTCCTAAACTGCATATAATGCAATATTTTTATAATGTTCTTTAGTACTAAAACAAATAATTTTTTTTTCCTTTTTCTCTTTCATTTATTTAGGGTCAACTTCTTTTCTATATAATGATGTTATTACCTTGTTGTTGTTTTATTTGCTTGCTTTCAGATGAAATAGAAAGGATTGATAAAGTGCAGTCCACATTTTGGGGAGAATGGAAAATAAAATTAGAACAACAAAAGCATGTAGCAGATCGTTCTAGAGCATTAGAGAAAGTAATTCCTGGGGTTGAAACTGAACGCTTTTTGTCTGGGGATGTCAAATATATTGAGGGTGTTATTGCCTCCCTAATTGAATCAGTAAAGTTGGAGAAGAAGAACATTTTGAGAGATGTTTTAAAAATAGCTAATATCTATGGCTTGAGTTGTACTGAGGTATGCTGGTGTGTGTGAATTTGTCCCTTAAAAAG
This sequence comes from Quercus suber, assembly GCF_002906115.3. NCBI lineage: Eukaryota > Viridiplantae > Streptophyta > Magnoliopsida > Fagales > Fagaceae > Quercus > Quercus suber. The sequence continues at coordinate 613,553 of NW_027069776.1, read as the reverse complement.
AAGTAATATAGAAGATAAGCGCATGCCATGTGGATGGACCATTAGTATTTAATGTCTTCCTCTGTTTCCTTGCAGGTGCTACTGCAATGGCTAAGCTCTGTCCTTGTTTCTGAGGTTTGGACAAATGATGATATTATGGCTGAAATTGCAGAATTTAAAGGAGAAATAATAGATCATGCTGTAGAAACAATCAAAACAATTTCCTTGATTGTGTACCCTGCAATTGATGGGTGTAACAAGTTGAGGCTTGCTTATGTATACAGCCTGCTCTCTGACTGCTACTTGCAGCTGGAAGAAACCAAAGATTCATTACCGATGATACAAACACATGAAGCAAATATATCTAGCATTGGATTTGCTCATTTCTACAAGATCATTGAGCAAGAATGCAAAAGGGTTTCCTTCATTAAGAACTTGAACTTTAAAAATATTGCTGGACTAGGTGGTGTGAACTTGGAGTGCCTCAGCTCTGAAGTCTACACACACGTTGAAGAAAGTAGTTTGGAAGCTCTGGCAAAAATGGTACAGACCCTTGCCAGTATCTATACTGATCCTGTGCCAGAGGGTCTCATATCATGGCAGGATGTCTATAGACATCATGTCCTGAGTCTGTTGACAGCTTTGGAGACTAGTGCTATGGCTGATTTTAAAAGTAAAAGCCCTGAAAGCCTTCAGGGCTTTGTAAGTCAACTTGAGCAGAGTTATGATTTCTGCAGGATGTATGTCAAACTCCTGGTTCCTTCAGATGCTTTGGACATTATGAAACGGTACTTCAGAATGATCATACCAATTTATGGTTCTTATGGGAGTCTGCCAGATGACTCAGCATGGCAGGACTGCCTCATCATTCTTTTGAACTTTTGGATTAGATTGACTGATGGAATCAAGGATATTGAATCCCATGAGAGTCCAGGAAGAAATATCATGTTCAATCCGGAATGCATAATGAGTTGTCTAAGGGTTTTTATGAGATTGGTGATGGAGGACATTGTATCACCAAGTCAGGGCTGGGGCACCATTATCAGCTATATCAATTACGGTTTAATTGGTGATTTTGCTGGTGACATTTTCATTTTCTGCAGAGCCATGGTTTTTTCTGGCTGCGGGTTTGGATCTGTTGCTGAAGTGTTTTCTGAAGGCATATCACTGCAGCCGAGTGGTTCAGCAGAAACTGGTGACTACGAAGGTTATGATCTTCCCCATCTGTATTTAAACATCTTGGAACCTATTTTACAAGATTTGGTCAATGAATCCCATGAACATCAGAAATTGTTTCATCTGTTATCATCTCTGGGTAAACTAGAAGGTAATTTGGAGGACTTAAAGAGGGTTAGGTGTGTAGTTTGGGAAAGGATGGCCAAGTTTTCTGATAATCTGCAGCTGCCGAGTTCCGTTCGAGTTTATGTTCTAGAGCTTATGCAATTCATCTCGGGTAGAAGTATCAAGGGTTTCTCTCCTGAGATTCAATCTAGTGTTCTACCATGGGAAGGGTGGGATGAGTTGCAATTTACTGGTAAGAATTTCGAGACTACTGCCGATCAGGGGTTGTCAGATCTGAAGGATACTTCTAGCAGGTTTGCAAGTACTTTGGTTGCCCTCAAATCATCTCAGCTTGCAGCCACCATCTCCCCCAGCATTGAAATTACCCCTGATGATCTCTCGAATGTGGAGACTGCAGTTTCTTGCTTCTTAAAGTTGTGTGGAGCTGCTACTACACATTCCCATATTGATGCTTTGCTTGCCATTTTGGGAGAGTGGGAGGGGCTTTTTATCATTGGTGGAGATGAGGAAGCCTCTGCAGAAGCCCCTGATGCAGGAAATGACTGGAGCAGTGATAACTGGGACGAGGGATGGGAAAGCTTTCAAGAAGTAGAGCCTCTTGAGAATGAGAAGAAAAAAGATTCTCTATCTATTCACCCTTTTCATGCCTGTTGGCTGGAGACTTTCAAGAAACTTGTAATGCTGTCCCAGCTGAGAGATCTGTTAATGCTGATTGACCAGTCCTTATCAAAATCTAATGGATTAGTGCTGGATGAAGATGGTGCCAGGAGCTTGACCCAGATTCTACTTGGGATAGATTGTTTTGTGGCTTTAAAGATGGTGCTGTTATTGCCTTATGAAGCATTACAGTTTCAGTGCTTAGGTGAAGTTGAGGACAAACTGAAACAAGGAGGCATCTCAGACACAATTGGCAGAGACCATGAGTTTTTATTGCTTGTATTGTCTTCTGGGATCACATCAACTATCATTTCCAATTCTTCTTATGGTACCACTTTCTCATATCTGTGCTATGTGGTTGGGAATTTATCTCGCGAGTGTCAAGAAGCCCAGTTGTTGAAGCTTACACAGAAAGGGTCGAATGAAAGCAAGGGCAATGAAGGAGACAACTCATTACTTTTTAGAAAAATTGTTTTCCCTGCTTTCATATCAGAGCTTGTGAAGGCAGGTCAGCATATTCTAGCAGGATTTCTTGTCACAAAATATATGCACACGAATGCATCACTCAGTCTCATTAACATTGCTGAGACCGGTCTTAGTAGGTTTTTAGAGAGGCAGCTCCCTGTATTAGAGCATGAAGAGTTCACTCTTGAGAAGTCACATGAACCATTAAAGAATACCATTTGCAGTTTGAGAGGCAAGTTAGGAAGTCTGATCCAATCCGCGTTGTCATTGCTATCTCATAAAGTTGGATGAGAATGCTTGGTGGGTTTTATTTCTTTAATAATTTTTTTTATACAATTTTCTATAGCAATGCAATTGTATTAGGAGTAGTTGTATAAAACTGTCATCGAGACTTTCTGTTCAGTTTGGGGAGAGAGGGTTTAGTGAAACAAATGACTGTATAGTAGACACTTGAATCTTGATTTTACAGCAATATATGTGTTTTACGTGGGTCAAAGCAACCCACATGGAAATCAACATCTTTTTATTGCTGTGTAGATCTTGTAAACTTGTGGATAATCTTACAGAGTTCATGTGAAATGTATGTGGACTCAAATCTACCTGAATGTTCCTAGGATTGGGTAAACCAATGACAGTATGGTTTGATGTTGGTAATAACAGGCTGTGATCAACCTGTGTATTTTGACATATGTTGAATTCTAATATAAATTGGGCTAAAATACAAAATTGACCTTCTAGGTTTCACATTTTGTCATATCAGTCTTTTAAGTTTTAGTTTTGTCATTTCAGTTCTTTAAGTTTTAATTTTTGTCAATATAGACCTCCGTTAGTCTTCTGTTAAGTCCTCCGTTAGTAGCCATTAGTCTCCTTGCAAGAAGGAAAAAAAACAAAAATTATAAGTATAAAAACTTTTTGGGATGTTAGAAAAGAAAAAAGAAAAAGGAATTAAGATAATAGAACTTGTTGAAAGACGCACTTAGATGACCACCTCTGGAGATTATTTTTAATTGGCTTAAATGAAAACACTATCTTCTCAACAAACAAACAAAAAAAAAATGAAACACTACAGAATAGAAACTGTTGAGCTATTTTCGTTGATTTTAGTGAGATACAAAAATTGTCTGTTTCAACAAGAAGATTTTGACTTGCCAACCTTCGCTATGCCGGCGGCTCCACGAGATACAACAGACCGAATAGTTGACGCCATTGATTTTTTCTGTTCCAACTTGCAAGAAGACTTTTTTTTTTTTTT
>NW_027069776.1:570824-601093 GCF_002906115.3 Quercus suber | reverse complement strand
TATATATATATATATATATATATATATATATATATATATGTATGAAACTCTTTTTTAGAAACTGAAATCCTAAATCTTGTCCCTCACACCTCACAAACACTTATACTTATGGAGTAATCATTGCATTAACGATATGCGATGGTGGCCTCAGAAAACTAGTTACTTTTAAAAATGTAAAGTGTACTTGTAGCAAATATTTTTGTCTATTTTAATATAAGAATCAACTTTTTTGATTCTACACAATAAATTTTCAAAAATACTCATACTGGATTATTTATTCTACATTTTACTTCAATATAATATTCATTTTTTCATTTATTTTTTTTTACTATTTTCATAGATTGGAGAGAGAGATAGGAGAAGAAGCAAGAAAAGCAAATAAAATATTGATATGCACACACCATTATTATAGTTAGAATGTCAATTTACATAATTTTACATAAACTGATGTGAGTGATTTTTGAGATTGAATGCTCAAAATTTACCCTTTAAGCTATCATGCACTGACTGATATGAATGCTCTTACTAAGATAGAAAGTGCAATGAGTCAAATTGTTTGTTGGTTGCTTCAACTAAGACCTTTTGGTTTAATAAATGGGCCACTTCAAATGAGTCTAAAGGCCCGTTTGATAAGAAATTTTTAGTAACGTTATTATTGTTTTGTGAAAATACGTGTAGATAAATAAGTGTGTGAAAATACATATAATATTATTTAAACACTAAAAATTGTTGTTTAAACAACAGTAACAAATCCTAAATCTCCAAGGATCCTAGATTTCGGAGGTGAATTTTTATCCAAAAAATATTTTGGGTAAATTACATATTTGGTCCCTATCCTTTACACCAGATTTCAATTTAATCTCTAACCTTTCAATTATGTCAAGTTGGTCCCTGACCTTTTAATGTCGTGTCAATTTAGTTCCTGCCGTTATTTAGTGGATGGAAAAATCTGACATATCAAACGGTCTAAATAAAAGAAAAAAAAAAAAATTGCAACACCATATGCCACTTAGACTAACACATCAGTGTTTTTTTTTTCTTTTTTTGAAATAACACGTCAGTTTTTTTTTTTTTTGAGAAAACCCAAATCAAATCTTTTTAGTTTGATTCAGACCCATGTAAAACACTATCTCCCTAGAATCCAAAATCCCTTCTCCTTCCTTCCGGCGATACCTCTCTCTTCCAGCGGCACCAGCTTCGTCCCTCTCTCTCTCTTACTGAGTAAATCAAATGACAATAGAAACATTCCCAAACCCCTAACTCTTCCTCCACAGTTCCGTATGGAGACTTAGAAAAGCAATACTCAATGAAGGGTGGTCCAACTAATTAGTGAAAAATTCTAACAAAAGATTGCGAAATAGAATGTGTAACTACCGTTACAAAGACCATGTCTGCACCGTGAAGTGATTCCTCTATTGCCGCTTTGCTTTCATTGGCAGCACTCATGCCTATATCTGGGTTTCCAGTTTCCACCAGCGCCAAGACCCTTAGTAAGTTCCTGACCAATTTGTAAGCGGTTCTCTGGGTAAGTTCCTGACCAATTAACAGCATTAGAACCACCACCCCCATAGTATTTCTTTCTTCCTTTGTTTTTTGAGGAAAGGGATTATTTTGTTGTTGATAGACGTGTTAAATTATCTGTTGTTGTTGTTATTGTTTTTTTTTTTTTCTTTTTTTTTTTTTTTAAATTATGCTGACATTTTATAAGATAAAATTAAAAAATGTTAAATTATCTGTTGTTGTTGTTATTGTTTTTTTTTTTTTCTTTTTTTTTTTTTTTAAATTATGCTGACATTTTATAAGATAAAATTAAAAACGCTGATGTGTTAATCCAAGTAGAAGATGATGTGGCAAATTTTTTTTTTATTTTATTTTAACCGTTTGGCATGGTAGGTTTTTCCATTTACTAGATAACGGCGGGAACTAAATTGATACGACATTGAAAAGTTAAGGACCAATTTGATACAATTGAAAAATTAAAATCTAAAAAAATAGTACCAAATATGTAGTTTACCCAAATTTTTTTTAATATCCTTTATTATTCCACAATCTAGTTAATAAATATGCGTACTATAATTCCACAATAATTCCCATTTAATATACTTATTTTATTATATCTTATTATAAAACTTAAATCCAACCATTTTTTTAAAAAACTCAATTTATAGAAACATATAACAATTTTACAAAATATTTTTGCGATCAATTCTTAATAATTTTCATCTAGTTTCACCACTAACATAATGTTTTTACTTATTAATAACTATTCATTATATCAATATGTAAGAACCAAGTTTGAATTCCAAGCCCGTAGTATGAATGAACTTAGGCCCAATAAGGCCAAAAACAATAAATTTATAGAGAATGGATTGAAAAACTAGGCTTTAGTTGATTAGACAGACATTAGAATAGATTCAGATGAGAAGAGAATGAATAGAAGTAGAATTGTATTAAAGAAAAATAGTCATCGGCAAGGTTCGAAGTGTCTTATTCTTATATATTATTCTTAAATTGGGTTACAAGTGTGGTTCTACAATGCTACAGTCTTTTCTCCTTTTTTTTTCCAACCCCTCCTTCATGAAGGGTCTCTCCCATTATATAGTTTCGTCTGAAGCATCCTAGTCTTACACTTGTCTACCAATTGGGGCTACCACTTGAGTACCTATCTTATCAGACACTCTTATTGACCTTATTTGCATTGGAGCAGCCAATGTTACACTATTCAAGTGTCTTTTCCATATTAATGTAGCTAGTAAATTAGTTGTCCAGCATTTAATGCGGTGGTGACAACCTTCCCTTCAGATATTTTGGGACACTTCTCTACCCGCTATTTTGATAAGAACTATCAACCTTCGCAGGACTTCTTGGAGCTTTACTTTGATCGTCGGCCAACCTTGTATAGACCTCAACATTAGTCAGCCGAGGAGGTATTTATTCTCAACACATTTCTTTGATCCATCGTGGTTAAAGTTGACCTCTATGCACCATATTGTCCTATTTCATAAAGATTCCCTCTCCTCGGATAGTCTCATGTCCTCGAATCGAGTCATAGGCCCAATCAAACAAACCTACGATGGGCTTCCAGGCTTAATATCCTTACACAGTAGTTTGTAAAGAATGTTGTAAAATAGTCTGTAACTCTAGCACTAACCTTTTTAAAATGTTAAAAAAAATTATGAATTTTTTTTAGACTAAAAAAAACAAAAATAAAAACAATCAAAATGTGTCAATAAGTTGAGTTATAAGACTCTTGGACATACTTAATAAGAATTAAATGGTCATGATGCAAAGATTATTGTATTTATATAAAAAAATATATATGATAAATGTTTCCGTATTTTTGTTACGATTTTTTATAAAAATAAACGTATGATACTTGTAATATACACATACCTTTTTTCATAGTTTTCGTATTTTTATGCTGAATATTTGAAACGTAATTTTATGAAAAATGCCAAATTATACCCGCCCTTATATTTACAGTATTAAACGCATATCATATTTTACTAACTACAAATACAAGATAAAAGTAATATTTAAATTTAAAAGTAACATAATCTCTATTTACTACAAGTACATAAGATTTATTTAAACTCTAATTAATTTTACAATTCATCATATTCTGATCTATTCACCCATAATTTCCAAATATATATATATATATATATATAATTATAAAATTAAATAAAATAGAGGCACATGAAACATAATTTTATTTTTTATTTTTTTGTGAGAAGGCACATGAAACATAAGTTAAAGAGAGAAGTGAGTATGTATTCTTGGGCTAGTAAGTCCCATTATACATGCAAGATTAGGCAAAGATACAAGAGCATTGCTAGGAAAGTATCCCAGTGCAGACATAGGTGATAGATCAACATGTTCAAGTGCCTGAAATTGAACTTTTTTGCCTGCTATTCTCCAACACACCGAAAACGAGGACCAGATCCACTAATCATTTCCGTGACAAACGCTTGGCCAATTCATTGGAATGCTGCTTCTTTCTTTCACACTGGTTCATATTGCATCGACATTTTCTTCTTTATTAACGGTAGCAATGGCAGTATGTGTAAGCGGATTGGATTTATATAGAGGGACCCATCACTACTTTATTTTTTTGATAACCTAGCTAATTTACTACTTGAACTGTTTTCCATAGCTAACAACTTTTTCTAGAAGCATTATTTTCATTTTCTTGTGCCAAATGCCAAAAGATGAATAGAAAAAAGGCGAAAATACACTTTTCGTTCCTACATTTTGAGTCAATTCTCATTTTTGTCCAAAAATTGATTTCTTTGCAAATTTCATCCTTAAAAAAAGAAAATCGTCTTTAAAATGATCTCTGTCGTCAACCCACTCACGGAAACCTACTACGTGGTAGACAGAATGCCATTTTTGCTGACGTGGCGCTGATGTGGCCATTAAAATATTATTAAAAAAGATTATTTGGCATTTTTTAAATGCCACATTAGCATTTTAATTTTTTTTTAAAAGCCATGTCAGAAAATTTAAACAAAAAATAAATTAAAATTTTTAAAAACAGCCTAAAATCTAACTTAATCATTTTTTTTTTAACTTTTCATTAATTTTTGTAAGAACATAACAGTTTGTTCTTCGTGTTCTTCCCAAATCCAAGAAACAAACCCAGCAAACAAATCCAATCTCCAGCAACCAAATCCAATCTCCATCACTGCCAGGAAAACAAAAAATAAATCCAACAAACCCATAAACTCGTAAATTTCACATTCAAATTATCAAATTCCTATTCCAAATTCATCTTGATCATGAATCCTGAATATTCAATCCCAACAACAACCCAGAATATTCAATCCCAGGAAAAAAAGAATAGAAACCCACCATCTCCCTTCATCAACCCAATCATATGGGTTTGAGAGCCACTACCTGGGTGGCGGCGTTGGTGTATGGCAGGGGTGGAGGTAAGGGTTTTGGGCATGGCTAAGATCAGGCCAGATCACAACCCAAACTGATTCGAATCAGCGGACCCAACCACCAATCCGTGTTCACAACACCCACCGATCCGAGTTCACCAAAACCACGAGCAGCGGCACTCTTCTTCACCAGACCCACTTCTCCAAGCCCTCACTGCTCACATTCTTCAATCAAACCCACCAAATCATCACCAACATCAACATCATCCCCATCACGATCCTTACCCGCATCAATCTATGAAACTCAACCCCCACAAACTCCATCCTGAAACCAACACCAACATCATAAAAATTCCAAGAAATCCCATGATCAAACCAGATACAGTTTGATTGTGAGATGGGTTTTGTGGGTCTTCAATTTAAAGGGTTATGGTTCTCTTGATCTTGATTTTGATTTTTGAGTGGTCATGCTGTTTGGCTCTTGAGAGATGAGAGAGTGAGAGATGAGAACAAGATGGAGCTTGAGCTTCAATCTTTATGGCTTGAAAAAGGAAATTTTTTTTGTTTGTTTTTCATTTTTTTAAATAAAATTAAAATGGAGAAATCTGGTTTTATTTTTAATAATATTAAAATTAAAATTGAGAAAACTGACGTAGTGCTGACGTGGCATTTAAAAAATGCTAAATAATCTTTTTTAATAATATTTTAATGGCCACGTCAGCGCCACGTCAGCAAAAACGGCATTTCGTCTGCCACGTAGTAGGTTTCCGTGAGTGGGTTGACGGCAGGGACTATTTTAAAATGATTTTCTTTTTTTAGGGATGAAATTTGCAAAGAAATCAATTTTGGGATCAAAATGGGAATTGACCCAAAATGTAGGACGAAAAGTGTATTTTCGCCTAGAAAAAAATAAATAAAGCCAGATTCAATATGGTCATTAAAAAATGTCTTATAATATTGAAATAATTATCAAACACTTTGCAGGCAAACGGAGATTCCACTTAACCGAAATATAGAATGGGCAAAAATTCAAAGTCTTGACGACTTTGATACAAAATAAGAGAACAATCACAATTACTATGTGAAACACGAGTTTTTTTTTTTTTTTTTTTTTTTTTTTTTTTTTTTTTTTTTTTAAGAAGAAAACTGAGTATTGATTTTTGGTGTTTGGATTAAGTCAACAGTCAAGGTCTTCATAATTTTTTTTAAAGTTGATTTTACGAATAATCACTATATTAGGATGAGCTAGAGTCTCCAACCTGCTATGAACTTAAACTTCTCTTCCTTTGTTATTGCCTTGTCATGGGTGCCCCTTTCGCAACTCATTTGCTTTTCTTATTTTGCTTATTTACAGCAACCTTCAGTTTAAACTTCTTCAAAGAAGAATCAAATGTCTCTTGCCATGCAAAGAGAAACAAGCACTTCTAACCCTCAAACAAGGTCTCATTGATCTTTCGGTATTGAGCCCTCTCTCATCTTGGTCTGACCAACAAGATTGCTGTACGTGGGATGGAGTTCGATGTGACAACAAAACTGGTCGAGTTATAGAGCTACACTGAATGGGATAGCTGGTGAGATTAGTCCTTCATTGCTTGAATTAAAGTTTTTGAATCACTTGGACTTCGGTATCAATGACTTTAATTGTTCCGTATTCCAAGTTTCCTAGGCTCAATGGGCAATCTGAGACATCTTGACCTCAGCAATGCTGCGTTTTGTAGACTCATTCCTCAACAACTTGGGAACCTTTCAGGCCTTCACTATCTAGATCTTGGAGGTAATTCATATCTTTATGTAGATAACCTTCGTTGGATGTCTGGTCTCTCTTCCATTCAATACTTAACCTGAACTCGTCAAGCTTCACAAAGAAGTTGTTTGGCTTCAAATAATGAGTAAGTTCTCATCTCTTTCTGAGCTATACTTGTCAAGTTGTGGGCTTGATAGCCTGAACCCATCTCTTAGATTTGTCAATTTCACATCTCTTCGAGTCCTTGATCTTTCCCAAAATCATTTTTATCATGAGATACCTAATTGGTTCTTGAATCTCAGTACAAGCCTCTTAAGCTTTATTGAGTGAAAATTCTCTGATAGGCAATCTACCGCCTAGCATTTTCAATTTACAAAGATTGGAATATCTTGAAGTCCACTTAATTCTTTAAGTGGAAATTTCCAGAGTCATTAGTCAGCTTAAGTATCTATCATATCTCAATCTTGAAGGAAATTCTTTAAGTGGCCCTATTCCTTTGTCCTTGGGGATTTATCTGAAATGCAAAACTTAAATCTCGCTAGAAATAAGTTAAATGATGCACCATTCCAAGACTCTTGGGCTTCTCTCAAATTTAGTGTCGTTCTCTATATCACTTAATTTCTTCACGGGCGGTCTAGAGGAAGTGCATTTCGCCAAACTCTGGAAATTGAAAAAACTAGATATGTCTCATACACTTTTGTTCTTTAATGTGAATTCCAATTGGGTTCCTCCTTTTCAACTGGAACAAGTTGACATGAGCTCCTGCAAGATTGGTCCCAAATTTCCTCCATGGCTACAACACAAAGATCCCTCCAGTTTTTAGTTATGCCCATGTCAGGAATTTCAGGCAATGCTCCGAGTTGGTTCTGGAATTGGTCTTCAAACATTAATATGATCGATCTCTCTGAAAATCAAATAAAAGGGGATGTACCAGACACTTTGTTGAATTCTGTTGTTTTAAATCTAAGATTTCAAGGGAGGTTGCCACGATTGTCTACAAATGTCAAAGTGTTTAATATAGCCAACAACTCATTTTTTGGACCCATTTCCACTTTCTTATGCAACAAGCTGAACAGAAAGAATGATTTGGAGGTTTTAGATGCATCGAAAATCTTTTTCGGGAGAACTTTCTAATTGCTGGAGGTACTGGCATCTTTGATCCATTTGAATTTAGGGAGCAATCTTCTATCAGGTAAAATTCCTTATTCCATGGGATCTTTAGTTGAACTCAAATCATTGCGTTTACAAAACAATAGCATCTCTGGGATTTTCCTTTATCATTGAAAAAGTGCTTAGATTGGGGCTCATTGATATAGTTGATAATCATTTGTCAGGGACCATACCCTTTGGATTAGGGAAATGACACATCTTATAATTCTCCGTCTAAGATCCAATGGATTCAAGGGAAATATACCCTTAAAATATGCCAACTTTCTTCTCTAAGAGTATTGGATCTTGCAAATAATAGCTATCTGGACCCATACCAAATTGCTTGAAAAATATAGCGCCATGGCTGTGCCTGAACCCAATACTCAAGATGCTTATTTTGCCTCCTTAGAGTACAACTTTGGCTATAGCTCCTACATTGCAAATCTTATGTTGGTTCCTAAAGGAAATGAATTAGAATATGAAGAGAACCTTAAATTTGTTAGGATCATAGATCTTTCAAGTAACAACTTGTCTGGGTCAATCCGGTTGAAATTTCATTTCTTTTTGAATTACGTTTTTTGAATTTGTCTCGAAATCATTTGATGGGAAGCATACCAGAAAAAATTGGGGGTATGAAGAGTTAGATTCAATTGATCTCTCACAAAATCATATATCTAGTGAAATTCCTCCAGCTTGTCTAATTTGACATTTCTTAGTTACTTGGACTTATCATACAACAACTTATTTGGTAGAATTCCTTCAAGCACCCAACTTCAGTCTTTTGATGCACTCAATTATATTGGTAATCCTCAACTTTGTGGTGAGCCTCTCCCAAAAAATTGCACAATAAATGAAGACGCTCATAACAGAACATCATGGCAAAACCGAAGATAACTCTCAAAATTCTAGCTTCTCTATGGGTATGGGAGTTGGATTCGCAGTTGGCTTTGGACAGTTTGTGGAGGCCTCTTCTTTAATAAGACCTGGAGACATGCTTATTTCAAATTTCTCAATGACATAAGGATTGGCTTTATGTGACTACAATACTAAAGGTGAACTGGATGCTAGAAAAGCTAAGAAGCAATCACTTATTTAGCAAGTGAAAGGCCATCATTATCTACTAAGAGGTATTACATCAAACATTATATGTCATTAATACTGGTTTATTCATGTTAATGTTTTAGACTTGTAGCCACCTACTTTGAAAAAGTAATTTTTTTTTCTTATATATATATTTTTGATGAACTTCTTTTCTTTTTCTTTTTCTTTTTCTTATATATAATGCTTTGAATACATTATAAATTCACCGTTTATGCTATTGTGATTAATTTAATTGGATTTTTTTTTAATTTATAAATTGTCTTTTAACTTCAGTCTATATCTGCAGTTAGCCTATTGGCTCTGAAATAGAGTTTTTGAATTTAGTTCAGAAAGGTTTGAGGGGGAAAAGTTATGTGAATACCATGAATTGAAATAGAGTGATGTTACGATGAGCATAATGTTTTCTGATGTACATACCAAGAAGTCGATACCGTACCGGTACCGGCCGTACCGGCCGTACGTACCGTACCGGTTGCATACGTATCGAAACATTAACGTTTCGTACCGTTAAATACCGGCGTACGGCCATGTACCGGCCATATCGGCCAATTTTGGGCATTCCGGCCGGTACGCGGCGTACCGGCTGGTACAGAAAAATTTTTTTTTTAATTTTTCTTTTTTAGTTTTTTAATTTTGAGTTTTTATTAGGGTAGAATGATAATTATTTGTATTAACTTATTATTATTATTTTTCTTCTTAGTATGCAATGGTGACTTTTAAGCTTTATATTTTTTATATTGTGTGTTTTTTTTTTTCTTTTAATTGATACTAAAGTCTAAAATTATAAATAATTAGTTTTGAATTGAAGAAATGTTTATGGTAAACTTTTATATTTATTATAATATATATAACACACATACATACATACATATATATAATATATATATTATTTATTTATTTATTTATTTAAAATATATAAAAATAGTGGTAAACCAAACGGTACACCGGTAATTGACCGGTATCCGAAATATACCGTACCGCTGAGCAAACCGGTACAGCCTCCGGTACGGTATTGACTCTCTGGTACATAAACATCAAATATGAGTACTTTATCAAATATATGTTGCAAAACCATATTAGGACCCCTCCAATTTTTTATTTATTATTTTTTTAAAGAAATCTTAACTTTAAAAGTTAAAATAGTGGGGCTTAATTATGACTCCAAATTAAATTATAATTTATGTAAGGACTTGTAAGGACTCAATTTGAATTGAATGTTAGGTTTTCAGCCAACAAGCCCAAACAATACATTTATAGAGAGTGGGCTGAAAGGCTTAGGTGCTGGCCGTTGATCACCATGGCCAAACTTATCTCAAAAAATGGCTAAGTGTCTTACAAACAAGCCAGNGGTTGGTTTGTGTAGGTTGATTGCTCTCTTGAAACTTTGAAATTACGCTTCCATTGGTTTTAAAGGATTGCGTGTCGGCGTTTATTAATTGTTGTTTGCCTTGGTTTTCTTGCAGCTATGGTTCCATTATTGAGATTTTGAAGGGTAGAGAAGATCTGATGGAAAAGGTTAAAGGATGCATTGTTGATTCAGGAGCAGCGGAGCCATTTAATCCTAAGGTAGAAACTAAAATTAAAAAACATCTACTAGTGTAATATGTTTGATTTCATGAATGTACATTTTGCAATTCTTATTGTGTTTTGCATTGCAGCGGTGCCTAATTGAGGGTGATAGTAGCTTTTGATTGATAGACTATGCTTCTTTTATAATTGTTCTGTAGCATTGTTAATATAGCTTAAAGATGAAAGATGTGTGTGTGTGTGTGTGTTGGTGGTTGTGGATGTGTTTGTTTATTTTAGATAATGGTTTGCAACTAGATGAAATGAATTAATGCTCACTCATTGCATGGGGCCAAACATCATACCATTTTTTAATTCAGTGAAACTTTTGTGTCTCAAAATTAGAATTGGAAGCACCTTTTAGTAAGTTTAATCATGATTGTAATTTGTCCGCAATTATTTCTACTCAAGGCTTTGATGAATTGCTATGCCATTTAGATGGGTTGTTTAAGCAGATGATTGGCATAGCAATGCATGAGCTTATTTCCTCCCTCTTTCATTCCTTGATAATAATAACACTCTCTACGGCATGATATAAAATTTTCTTCATTCTAACCAAAGGAGAAAAAGAAACATCAATCTTCAAGCAAGCCAGTAACATAGAGTCATTTGCTTTGTGTTGAAAGTGCTCCTTTTTACATCTATTTAATTACTTAGTTGTTTTTTCTTGGCCACTTTTATGCCTTAGATGATCATTAATGATTCTTCTCTTCTTGGACCACTATTCCTATCTTTGAAGCATTCTTTTTTCCCAAGTAAGGTCATATTAATCTAAGTAGAAAGCAGTTTCTGCAATATTTAAAAAGCAGAGCTGCAGTTCTGTACATTGACATTGGGCAGGGAGCATTCTTAAATAGCAAGAGTGACTTTTAAGTACATTCAACTGTGCTAATCACCCCAGTCAGTCCAAATAAACTATTATCGATCTGGCCTGGTTTGAAAGCAGCTTGAGATGAGCCAAGGTTCTCTTAAAAAGATGATGAAATTTACCAGTTGAATTTCTCTTTCCCTCTCTCCTTGGGCCAAAACTTACTGATTTATTTATTTATTTTTTAAAGATAATGAAATTTGTTTGGCTTAAATACACTATTGGTCCCTAATAAGCACAAGCGATTTTAGTCCCAAAGTTTAAAGTGATCTCTTTTTAGTCCCTTAAATGACATGGCCAAACAAAAAATTGACACATCGTCACTCCTTATGGACTAAAAGCAAGCACTTTAAGTTTGTTAGGGACTAAAATCTATCACTGAAACTTCAAGGACTAAAAAACTCATGATATAAAGTTTAGGGACCATCAGTGTATTTTGACCAATTTGTTTTTACATGGTAGCAGCTCTGCTGTGTGATTTTATTAAAGTTGCAATTGTAATTGTGAATAATTTTTGCTACAACTATAAAGTGGTTGATTGTGGGTGATATAGAAAAGTGGTAGATTCATATGAAAGTGAGTGTCCACCACTTACAATTAGAGATGACCAAAATTCATATGAACTATATATATATATATATTAACATAATGGCATTTAAATTGTGTGGCCTCTTAACTCGTAAGCATATGTGAAAAAAATTCTAAAAGGTTAATCGAAAATCAAACTTTTCCGGTATTATATATATTATATAGTATCGATTTTCATCTAGTCTAACACATCAAATGCTTCTTATGCTTTTGTGCTTGGCAGTTGCTTTGAATCCGAAACTCAATATATCAAAAGAATTATAAAAGAGATATCAAGTGCCACATTGAATCAGACACAACTATTTGTTGCTAAATATCCAGTTGAAATAGATTCTCAAGTGGAGGAGATAGAATTGCTTTTGGATACAAAGTCAAATGGTGTTCGCATGCTAGGGATTCATGGTCTTGGGGGAGTAGGTAAAACTACAATTGCAAAAGCTATTTATTATAGAATTTTTTATCATTTTGATTGGAGTTGCTTTCTAGAGAATGTTAGAGAAAAGTCATGGACAACCAATGGAATAATCCAACTAAAAGAGACACTTCTTTCTAAGATATTGCAAGACACATATTTAAAGGGCGACAATGTTCCCAAAGTAATTGAACTGATAACAGACAGGCTTTGCCACACAAGGCTTATTTTAATTCTTGATGATGTGGATGAATCAAACTAGATAGACAATTTGCTTGGAAGATGTGATTGGTTTAGTTCAGGAAGTAGAATTATTATAACAACGAGAGACAAAATAGTGGTAACCACTCTTGGAAAAGATCATCTAGTTTATGAGGTTAAGGAATTGAATCAATGTGAAGCTCATGAATTCTTCAACTTGCACACCTTCCAAATGAATAAACCAAGGGAAGACTATTCAAAAGTTGCAAAGCAAATTATACATTATGCCAATGGTCTTCCATTAGCACTAAAAATAAAATGTTCTGTTTTGTGTGGAAAAAGTATACATGAATGGGAAAATGCATTAGAAATGTACAAAAACATTCCTCACAAAAAAATTCAATAAAAGCTCAAAATAAGTTACGATGGATGGGAAAAAACTGAAAAGGATATTTTTCTCAATGTGCTTGCTTTTTCAAGGGATTTAAGAAGGATTATGTCACAAATATACTAGAAACTTGCAATTTATATCCTTGTGATGGTATTTGCAAACTTATCAATAAGTGTCTCATAACTGTTAATCAATATGGCATATTGTCAATGCATGACTCGTTACAACAAATGGGCAAGGAAATCGTTCAACAAGAATCTGAACAACCTGAAAATCGTAGCAAAATATGGTGTTATGAGGATTCTTATGAAGTGCTAACCAGAAATATGGTACAAGTTCTTTTACTTTACTTTTCCTTTTTCCAATCAGAAATATGGTACAAGTTCTTTTACTTTACTTTTCCTTTTTCCAAATATTTTTTTTTTTAAATTTCAAAATTTGTATGCTTTTTAAAAATTTATATAATTGAACTTATTTATTTTATTCTTTGTTCAATTAGGGTTCTCATAAAATTCAAGTAATGATATTGCACTCACCTGAACTGGTAACCAAGAAATTGCAAGGTGAACCCTTTGAAAGGATGAAAAATCTTAAATTTCTTTTAGTTAAAAATGTACACATTTGTGAAGAGTTTGAATATTTCCATAATGGGTTACGGCTACTTGAATGGCATGATTTTCCTTTTTCCTGGCCATCTAAATATTGTCCACAAAAGCTTGTTGCACTCAATATGAGAGGGAGTAATTGCATTAGAATGGAGACAATATTCAAGCAGCTATGATTATTAGTATTTATGAATTATAATTTCTTCAAACTTTTTTGAATGTTGGCCAAAACTAAATTTTGAATTTTTTTTTTTTTTAATCTACAGGGTATCCAATTTAAAATTTTTAAACATATTAAACTTCAAGAGTGTGGCAGGCTTGTTCTTTCCCGTGGAGGAAACGGCAAAAGAATTTTTTTTTTTTTTTAAAAAACTACTTCTTTAATTAAATCGTGTCCGGCAAAGAATAATTTCTCTTAAATCTTTACTGTGGTTGGTTGGTTGGGGTTGGAGAATTGAGGAAATAGAAAATTAGAAGGCGAGAGAGAGGGGGGGGGGGGGGAAGAGTTTTTCAATATCATTTTGTGTAATTCAAATGCTAAGAAATGTGGGTTTAATTTTTAAACCACTAAAAAGTTAATATAACTATATATTTGAAAATCTAACTTTTAGATTGCATATTCATTTTAAACCCACATTTCTTAGCATTTGAATTACACAAAATGATATTGAAAAACTCTTCCCCCCCCCCCCCTCTCTCTCGCCTTCTAATTTTCTATTTCCTCAATTCTCCAACCCCAACCAACCAACCACAGTAAAGATTTAAGAGAAATTATTCTTTGCCGGACACGATTTAATTAAAGAAGTAGTTTTTTAAAAAAAAAAAAAAATTCTTTTGCCGTTTCCTCCACGGGAAAGAACAAGCCTGCCACACTCTTGAAGTTTAATATGTTTAAAAATTTTAAATTGGATACCCTGTAGATTAAAAAAAAAAAAAATTCAAAATTTAGTTTTGGCCAACATTCAAAAAAGTTTGAAGAAATTATAATTCATAAATACTAATAATCATAGCTGCTTGAATATTGTCTCCATTCTAATGCAATTACTCCCTCTCATATTGAGTGCAACAAGCTTTTGTGGACAATATTTAGATGGCCAGGAAAAAGGAAAATCATGCCATTCAAGTAGCCGTAACCCATTATGGAAATATTCAAACTCTTCACAAATGTGTACATTTTTAACTAAAAGAAATTTAAGATTTTTCATCCTTTCAAAGGGTTCACCTTGCAATTTCTTGGTTACCAGTTCAGGTGAGTGCAATATCATTACTTGAATTTTATGAGAACCCTAATTGAACAAAGAATAAAATAAATAAGTTCAATTATATAAATTTTTAAAAAGCATACAAATTTTGAAATTTAAAAAAAAAAATATTTGGAAAAAGGAAAAGTAAAGTAAAAGAACTTGTACCATATTTCTGATTGGAAAAAGGAAAAGTAAAGTAAAAGAACTTGTACCATATTTCTGGTTAGCACTTCATAAGAATCCTCATAACACCATATTTTGCTACGATTTTCAGGTTGTTCAGATTCTTGTTGAACGATTTCCTTGCCCATTTGTTGTAACGAGTCATGCATTGACAATATGCCATATTGATTAACAGTTATGAGACACTTATTGATAAGTTTGCAAATACCATCACAAGGATATAAATTGCAAGTTTCTAGTATATTTGTGACATAATCCTTCTTAAATCCCTTGAAAAAGCAAGCACATTGAGAAAAATATCCTTTTCAGTTTTTTCCCATCCATCGTAACTTATTTTGAGCTTTTATTGAATTTTTTTGTGAGGAATGTTTTTGTACATTTCTAATGCATTTTCCCATTCATGTATACTTTTTCCACACAAAACAGAACATTTTATTTTTAGTGCTAATGGAAGACCATTGGCATAATGTATAATTTGCTTTGCAACTTTTGAATAGTCTTCCCTTGGTTTATTCATTTGGAAGGTGTGCAAGTTGAAGAATTCATGAGCTTCACATTGATTCAATTCCTTAACCTCATAAACTAGATGATCTTTTCCAAGAGTGGTTACCACTATTTTGTCTCTCGTTGTTATAATAATTCTACTTCCTGAACTAAACCAATCACATCTTCCAAGCAAATTGTCTATCTAGTTTGATTCATCCACATCATCAAGAATTAAAATAAGCCTTGTGTGGCAAAGCCTGTCTGTTATCAGTTCAATTACTTTGGGAACATTGTCGCCCTTTAAATATGTGTCTTGCAATATCTTAGAAAGAAGTGTCTCTTTTAGTTGGATTATTCCATTGGTTGTCCATGACTTTTCTCTAACATTCTCTAGAAAGCAACTCCAATCAAAATGATAAAAAATTCTATAATAAATAGCTTTTGCAATTGTAGTTTTACCTACTCCCCCAAGACCATGAATCCCTAGCATGCGAACACCATTTGACTTTGTATCCAAAAGCAATTCTATCTCCTCCACTTGAGAATCTATTTCAACTGGATATTTAGCAACAAATAGTTGTGTCTGATTCAATGTGGCACTTGATATCTCTTTTATAATTCTTTTGATATATTGAGTTTCGGATTCAAAGCAACTGCCAAGCACAAAAGCATAAGAAGCATTTGATGTGTTAGACTAGATGAAAATCGATACTATATAATATATATAATACCGGAAAAGTTTGATTTTCGATTAACCTTTTAGAATTTTTTTCACATATGCTTACGAGTTAAGAGGCCACACAATTTAAATGCCATTATGTTAATATATATATATATATAGTTCATATGAATTTTGGTCATCTCTAATTGTAAGTGGTGGACACTCACTTTCATATGAATCTACCACTTTTCTATATCACCCACAATCAACCACTTTATAGTTGTAGCAAAAATTATTCACAATTACAATTGCAACTTTAATAAAATCACACAGCAGAGCTGCTACCATGTAAAAACAAATTGGTCAAAATACACTGATGGTCCCTAAACTTTATATCATGAGTTTTTTAGTCCTTGAAGTTTCAGTGATAGATTTTAGTCCCTAACAAACTTAAAGTGCTTGCTTTTAGTCCATAAGGAGTGACGATGTGTCAATTTTTTGTTTGGCCATGTCATTTAAGGGACTAAAAAGAGATCACTTTAAACTTTGGGACTAAAATCGCTTGTGCTTATTAGGGACCAATAGTGTATTTAAGCCAAACAAATTTCATTATCTTTAAAAAATAAATAAATAAATCAGTAAGTTTTGGCCCAAGGAGAGAGGGAAAGAGAAATTCAACTGGTAAATTTCATCATCTTTTTAAGAGAACCTTGGCTCATCTCAAGCTGCTTTCAAACCAGGCCAGATCGATAATAGTTTATTTGGACTGACTGGGGTGATTAGCACAGTTGAATGTACTTAAAAGTCACTCTTGCTATTTAAGAATGCTCCCTGCCCAATGTCAATGTACAGAACTGCAGCTCTGCTTTTTAAATATTGCAGAAACTGCTTTCTACTTAGATTAATATGACCTTACTTGGGAAAAAAGAATGCTTCAAAGATAGGAATAGTGGTCCAAGAAGAGAAGAATCATTAATGATCATCTAAGGCATAAAAGTGGCCAAGAAAAAACAACTAAGTAATTAAATAGATGTAAAAAGGAGCACTTTCAACACAAAGCAAATGACTCTATGTTACTGGCTTGCTTGAAGATTGATGTTTCTTTTTCTCCTTTGGTTAGAATGAAGAAAATTTTATATCATGCCGTAGAGAGTGTTATTATTATCAAGGAATGAAAGAGGGAGGAAATAAGCTCATGCATTGCTATGCCAATCATCTGCTTAAACAACCCATCTAAATGGCATAGCAATTCATCAAAGCCTTGAGTAGAAATAATTGCGGACAAATTACAATCATGATTAAACTTACTAAAAGGTGCTTCCAATTCTAATTTTGAGACACAAAAGTTTCACTGAATTAAAAAATGGTATGATGTTTGGCCCCATGCAATGAGTGAGCATTAATTCATTTCATCTAGTTGCAAACCATTATCTAAAATAAACAAACACATCCACAACCACCAACACACACACACACACACATCTTTCATCTTTAAGCTATATTAACAATGCTACAGAACAATTATAAAAGAAGCATAGTCTATCAATCAAAAGCTACTATCACCCTCAATTAGGCACCGCTGCAATGCAAAACACAATAAGAATTGCAAAATGTACATTCATGAAATCAAACATATTACACTAGTAGATGTTTTTTAATTTTAGTTTCTACCTTAGGATTAAATGGCTCCGCTGCTCCTGAATCAACAATGCATCCTTTAACCTTTTCCATCAGATCTTCTCTACCCTTCAAAATCTCAATAATGGAACCATAGCTGCAAGAAAACCAAGGCAAACAACAATTAATAAACGCCGACACGCAATCCTTTAAAACCAATGGAAGCGTAATTTCAAAGTTTCAAGAGAGCAATCAACCTACACAAACCAACCGGTATTGCTGAATGTGTGGAAAACCAAGCAGCGTTCTCTACCATCCTCTTCCTTGTCCGAAACCCAGGATACAAGCTCGTTGGCCAAAGCCGCGATTCGCTGCTCAATTCTGTGGCCTAAATCAAACCACAGCAGCTCGCCGACATCGACCACGAAAGTCAACGCATGGAAGCCCCTGGAATTGTACCACTCCACGTATTTCTTGAGGTGCTTGGTCTTGGAACCGAGCCAACCCAACAACACCACCATCACTACTGGCTCTTTGTCACCCACAAGTACTCCACCATTGGTGGTGGATCTCTCCGGAGCACGACTCCACGCGAAAACGCCGTCGTTTGATGAGCAAGCGAGGAATTGGTCGTAGTAATTGTTGGTGGTAGAGATTGGGTTGGAAAACAGAAGAGACGAAAAGGAGAAGGGGTTTGGGTTAGGGTTTATAGGACTGGCTGAGAAGGAAGAGGCAGTGAGAGAAAGCGCGCATTGGGGACTCGGTCTCGGTCTCGGTCTTGGTCTTGTTACGGCGTCGTTTCGGCGGTGACGTGAAATGATAGAAGACGCGTAATACGGTGCCGTTTTGGCAAAGACTTGGCGGTTGAGAATGGAGTTGCCACAGAAGAACTTAACCGGAGCTTCCATAGCGGAAAAATGCAATTTTTTTATTATTTATTAATCGAATCCAAAACCAAAGCCTAAAAAGTTCTAGGGATTAGTGTGGTTACCTACTGTAGCTGTAGGAGCTAAGAAGAGGAGCATCACCAGTTTGGAATGGTGCCACGTGGCATCCTATCGCAGTGCTACAGTAGGGGTGGGGGGGGCATTCCCAGCTTCAGCTACCGAACCGGTGGCGGTGGCGGTAGCTAAGAACGCCGTCGTCTGAGCGGGAGAGAAATGCGTTTTAGATCCGAAGACGAAGAAGAAGAAAGAGTTGACTGAGAGTGATCACTAATGAGCGATGAGTGATGACAGAAACGAAGAAGCGAAGGGCAATTTTTTTGCTTCTTGGCTGAATGGCAGCATAGGCTTGACAGGGCGGCCATAAATCAAACAAACTACTCACCGTTTTGATTCTCTCATTAACTGTTCATCACATTGTTGAGACGACTGACCGTTTTTATTGGGTAAGACCCATTTCGTAACGGGTCATGGGTTTGTGGAAAACTATGTTTTAATTTTTTTAATATTAAAAGTGTTACCGCACAACTAACATAAGGATTAATTCCACTCATTTTTAAAATTTTATGAACCAACTAATCATAATCTCGTGCATTGCATTGAATAGTTAAATAAAAATTATATATATTTTTACCTAAAAGTATAATCAATTTTATGTAATTTATTTAAAAGTAATGGCGTTAAAATAAATAAGTAATTACCTAAAGAATACATTTATATATTCATATTTTTTATGTTTAGAAAAACTTTCACTTAAATTTAGCAGAATTAAAGTAAACCAAAGTGATGCAGTAATATAGCTCAATAAGAGCGTTGTAACAATAAATGTTATGCTTAAAATTTTAGATACTACGAGTTATATATATATATATATAATTTGAATTTAGAATAGATGCTTTCAACCCAAACCTACATTTTTCCAATATATAAGTGCATAAAAATGGATTAAAGGCACTGAATGGACCGAAGTGGACAAAATAGAACCAAATGACTAAAGTGGACAGCATAGGACCAAAGTGGACCGAATTAGACTAAAGTGGACCGAATAACACTAAATGAACCAAAGTGGTCCAAATAAGGCCGAATAGGCAAAATAGACTGAATGAGACTGAACTGGACCATATAGAACCAAATAGACCGAATAGGACTAAAGTGGATTTAATAGGACAAAATAAGGCCAAAGTAGACAAAATGGACCAAATAAGACTGTATTGGACCGAATAGAACGAAAGTGGATTGAATAGGACAGAATAAGACCATATTGGACCGAATGAGACATAATAGACCAAAGTAGACCGAATTGGATTAAAGTAAATTAAATAGGACTGAATAAGACCAAAGTGGACGATATGGACCGAAATTACCAAATAGAACCAAAGTGGACAAGATGGACCGAATAAGACTGAAGCGAACCGAATAAAAGCAAAGTGGATTGAATAGGACCAAATAAGATCAAAGTGAACAAAATGGACCAAATTAGACCAAAGTGGACCTAATAGGACCAAAGTGGATTGAATAGAGCCGAATAAGACCAAAGTGGACAGGATGGACCAAATAAGACTAAATTGGACCGAATAGGATCAAATAGGACAGGATGGACTGAATAGACCTAAATGAGCCGAAATGGATCGAATTAGATAGCACTTAATAAGACCAAAGTGAAAAAAATACTAAATTAAATAGATTAAATAAGACTGAAGTGGATTAAATAGGATTGAATAAGGTTGAATAAGGCCAAACTGGACCAAATGGAATTGAAGTGGATTGAATAGGACCGAATAAGATCAAAGTGGATTGTCCTATAAAAAAAAAAAAGGACCAAAGTGGGTCAATTAGGACTGAATAGAATTGAAGTGGATCGAATAGAACCAAATAGATAAAATAGGACTGAAGTAGACCGAATATGACTGAAGTGGACCAAGATGGATAGAATGGACTAAATAGAACCAATAATGACCAAAATAGACCAAATATGAACAAGTGGACCAATGAATCAAGATGGACCAAATAAGACCAAAATAGATCGAATAAGACTGGTTTTATTTATTTATTTTAAATTTTTTTTTTTTAAATTTTAGTCTTTAGATGTTAGTTTAATGGATAATTACCGTTTTCTCTAAATGAAGATCCAACATTTTTTTTAAAAGGGAAAGATCAAGTATTTTTGTTGAAATGTTAGTTTAATTAGTATATCACTAATTAATTGAGTTACACGATTTTTTACTCATATCCGTCAACATTTAGTATGCCATTGTAGCAATTTGTTGGCTATATCATTGAATTTAATAACTAAAAATATTAAATCCATCTTAAAAAATTTAAAGAAGTGCTACGTGCACAACATTTTTATAATGTTGTTAATAAATTATAGATGATTAGTTGTTATTGGTTATAACTTGAAACTGCCACTAAAATTATTTTTTTGCTCCGTCAATAATAACATGTAACAACTTGCTAGCATTATTTAGGATTTGCTGTGAAAATATTATGGGAGTAACATATCTTAAAAAAATAAATTTATGTAATAAAATGAAATAACAGAAAAGCCAAGAAGCAATAGAAAAAGATCTCATTTGGCTTTATTTATTTATTTATAATTGTAACCACAACAGTTTCAGTAAATGTTTTTTTAATAATAGATAAACAAAAAAGGACCGTTTCTGTTGGAAAAGCAAACAGAGGTCTCTACACTCTCAACTGGCTTGGAGTCCGCCACAACACCAAACCTTCGCCAACCACATAAACCGTGGGTTCAAACTACAACTTCAAAAATCTGCTGCCTATACTATTCTAGAAAAATCTGCGTCACAGTTCCTCTACAGTTCCCACCATTTGTCTTGTCATACCTAGTCCCTGGTTTTGTCTTTTAAGCTTCAATAATGTCTTCTCCTCCTTCTTCTTCATGTGCTGCTCCTCTTTCCTCTTCACTCAGAACCCAACTCTTCAACCCATTTCCCAACAGACTTATCTCGTCCGCACGCTTTTATCAACACCGTAAGCCCACTACTCTCTCTTTTTAGTATAAAATCACTAACTATTAAACTTATTTGAGTATCTCTCTCTCTCTCTCTCTCTCTCTCTCTGTACTTGAAGGAAGCAGCAAATGTGAGATGAGCAGAAGGGGCTTCGCTTTGAAAGGAGGAATTGTAGCTTCTGGAGTTTCGGTTATGGGTTCTTCTTTGATAACCGAACCTGCTCAAGGTCTGTTTTCTATTTCGCTTTTTTATTATTATATCATATGTGGGGTTTCTTTTTCTGAATTTGGTTAAGTCGAATTCTTTTATAGGGATTGAGAGATTGAAATTCAAGCCAGATGGGTACAATTTTTGGACATGGCGGGGTCATAGAATACATTATGTGGTGCAAGGAGAAGGGTTTCCCATTGTTCTTATTCATGGCTTTGGTGCCTCTGCATTTCATTGGAGGTTTGTTTCTTTTGATGCCCATGCTCTCATATTCCGTCTAATCTAATCTTATGTTGATCCTGATGATATTTTGTGCCTTCATGTCAGTTTCATGTTTCATCTTATTCACCACTACTGTGTGTATCAAGTCCTAAATTATGAAACTGTTTTCTATTTGAAGTTCCTGTCCATCTCCGTTATTCATATTTCATAGCAATAATGGAGTTGAGAAAAGGGGTTGTTGACAAACTTTAGGTTTCACCAATGTAATCAGTTTCGATTTTCTGGCAATTACTTTTTCGTGCTTAGTGAAGCTTTCTCCCTCTACCCTGTTCAATGGCTGTCAAATTGATTTATGAATAAGCTCTAGGTGAAATGCAAAGTTTTGATTAATGGTTTTTTTTTTTTTGCTTTTATTTGCTCTGTTACTGCCAGAATAAAGGGAATAATACAGTTAAATGGAAACAATTTTATAAATTTGGGACTTTCATTGACAGAATTAAAAATCTAGGACCTAATCTGAAACATGATATAAAATTTGGACTTTTTATGTAAGATTTTTCCTAATAATTTTTATATTACTAATTGGGAGGTGGATTCTTAGGTACTATCTTATTTCACTTGATAGATGATTTTGGTTGGACCTTCATTCTAGAGAAAATGGCTTTGGATTTGTTTAGTTTTCTGGTTGTGATACCTAGTTTCTCAGCCTATATGTATGATTTAATTATTTCCCTTATCCATGTGTGCAGGTACAACATACCTGAGTTGGCCAAAAAATACAAGGTTTATGCCATAGACTTGTTAGGGTTCGGGTGGAGTGACAAAGCGCTTATTGAATATGATGCCATGGTATGGAGGGATCAAGTAGTGGACTTCTTGAAGGAAATAGTGAAGGAGCCAGCAGTTGTAGTTGGAAATAGGTAATGACCAAAAATAAGTGGCTATTTGTTGTCTCTACACTTCGTTTATATGTGATGAAGTTTTATATCTTGGGTTTTAGGGGTGAATTTTTTGCAACTCGAAATGCCTCTGTTTCACTTTCAGCTTCAGGAGTGAATTTAGGATCCCTAGAGTTCTCCAAACTAGGATTTCCTTTTATATAAAATATTCTAAAGGCTACTCTACATTCTGAGTTTCCATATAATTTTCATTATTATTATTTTTGCTTTGGTAGTTGAATGAATTGCAGTCTATAAATTCTTCTTGAACTTTTTTGTCTACTGCAGTATTCTAGCTTGATTGTTGATCCGTGAACATGAGTATCAACTTATACTGGAAATAAAGTTAACTGAGTTTCTTTAATTGAATCATCTGGTCTGATCTCTCTAGTGTGTTGCCGCATATGAAGTTGATCTCTCTAGTGTATTGCTACATATGAAGTTTTTTTCTTAACCGTTTGATTGATTTTCCTCATTAAAGCTTTACTTATTGAGAGGCCATAGTAATTGATTAGTTCTGGCTTCTATTAGCTATAGAAGCTTGATGTGAGCAAGGTTTGGTATAAGGAGAGAATTACAGGGGTTTTATTTTGCTTTCGTACTTCCCTAATTTTTCTTTGATATTTTTTCAATGTGATTGTTCTTGCCATTTTTACCCTATACGTGCTTGGTGTGTGGGTTAAGGTGAGAAATGTAAATGCTTAGCAGGTTGCTGGCTCTTGTGACTGCCACGTAAATTCCATAAGAAAATGTATCTGCCAATTTTTTTCCCTCTTGAAGAAGAAAACCTAACAAAAAACAAAAACTCTTTACGCTTGGGGCAATGATTCAGCTAGTGAGGGTCTAACCAAGGCGCATCTACTGCTGGTTGAAAAGTCTTTCGAAAACCCTTCTTAGGCCTGGGTTATTTTTCCTTTGTTTTCAGATAACTTATGGCCAAATGATAACTGCATAACTGCCATTGTCTCATTTTATGCACGGCTTTGTATTTTAGGCTTGCGCCTCTTTCAATGAGTTCTTATACCGTGTAAGCCTTCTTGTTCAGTGCATAGTATTTATGCCTTGCTCAATTCTGCTGTATGCCTAAAATACAATCTCTACTTTATGCATATCATTGTAGTGCTGCCTCATTTGTGCCCACATTTCTGCTTGATGTGCCTGTAGAAAAATTGCTACCGGCAGACACCATATGGAAAAGGACTTATTTCTTCTTCTTCTTCTTCTTCTTTTTGGGAAAAAAAGGGGGGGGGGGGGGTAAGGGAAATGGTTCAGCAAAGCAGGACAATAGCTAAATGTTTAAAAATCATATTATGAATACAACTTTAGAGATCCATAATATTTGGATTTTTTCATTAATATGTAATTCAAAGTAACCTTTTTTGTTGATTGTTTTACAATAGCTAGCATCTTTTTACTTTATTATGGATTCTTTTTTTGTCTTCTTTTTTTAAGCTGAATGAATTATGTGTCATACATAATTTAGGGCTGAATTGGTCTTTCATGCTAAATTCCATTAGAGTTAACAACAAAACAGGCGGTAGGGATTTAAGTGTAACGTATTTTTGAATTGGGGGGTTAATCATGTGTTTCAATAGTTCAAGAGATTAAGTGTAATCAGGGTGATAGTTTAGGATGAAAAAGTTTAATTTGTCCTTTGTCTTGAGTGGAACAATGATGATTTTCTTTAAGATGTAATGGCAAATAATAATTATGTAAATCATGGTATCAGCCTTGGAGGCTTTACTGCTTTGGTTGCAGCAGCGGGGTTGCCTGAGCAAGTTGTCGGAGTTGCACTACTAAATTCTGCAGGACAGTTTGGAAATGCGAATAGTAAATCTAATGAATCTGAAGAAACAATCTTGCAGAAGTTGATTGTAAAGCCACTAAAGGAGATTTTCCAGCGTATAGTTCTTGGATTTTTGTTCTGGCAAGCAAAGCAACCAGCTCGCATTGAATCTGTCTTAAAGAGTGTAAGTCACTTGCTACCTAATTTAACTACAGTTTTTCTTCTCAACGCTTCATGGGTGTTTGCGAAGCTTAAGTATATTTCTGTTAGCATTCGCAGGATGTCAATTATATATTTGGGATTAAATGCTGATTTCTTTCTGATATTTAAACATATATTGTTATGAATGAGTAAAGATGCTAATCCTTGCTTCAAGCATCGTATTTTGTACCTTAAGAAGTGAACATATTTTTCCCATCTCCTAATTTATTCCACGTTGACAATTTTATTTGTCTGTTGAACTCCCTGAAATGATAAGCACCCTCTGTTTATGATTGTTCCATGACTTTGTACATTATGTTAAGCACGTCTTTTTCCAATACAGGTGTATATAAATTCCTCTAATGTGGATGAGTATCTTGTGCAATCAATAATAAGGCCAGCAGCTGACCCTAATGCTGGAGAAGTTTATTATAGGTACTTATGAAATATGTTCATCCACCTGGCTTCCATGTTTGTTTAGATAGTGATTAACAAAAACTTCCCTAGCATCTAAGATCTATTTTCTTTCTTTACAATGAATATGAAATTGTAGTTTAGGTCGGCTTATAAAGCAATGCTGATAACAAGAACGATTCAATTGGCCTTTAACATGGTCTAAACAAAGTTTTCTTTCTATTTTAAATTCTACCCACATTTATTTTATTCTGTTTTCTCATTGGTGTCCACAGGTTAATGACAAGGTTCATGTTGAACCAAAGCAAATACACTTTGGATGGTGTCTTGAGTGAACTCTCTTGCCCACTGTTGTTGCTGTGGGGTGACTTAGACCCGTGGGTCGGTCCTGCAAAGGCTAACCGAATCAAAGAGTTTTACCCAAAAACGTCTCTCGTAAACTTAAAAGCCGGGCACTGTCCACATGATGAAGTTCCAGAGCTTGCCAATAAGGCTTTGTTGGATTGGTTGTCAGGTCTAACACTTGAAGCCTCCCCCCAGTCGTTGTAACTTTGTTCAAATCTAATAGAATTACAACTCATATTTCCCTCAAGGTCTTGCTTGTAAAATGATTGTAAATGCATTCATTATAGTGCTTGGTTCAAGCTTGCTGTGCAGGTTGGTGGGTTATTTTCATTACGGGGGTCCTTTAATACGAAAGTGATAATTATGTTGATCTTTTTTTATATCACCCCTTTTTGAAAAAAGGGGAAGTGGAGGTTTTGAAATTTTGTAAAATTACTTTTTGCGACATGAATTAATTCTCTCTCTCTTTTTTTTTTTTTTTTTTTTTTTTTTTAAATTATAAACAAATCATCTTGAAATAGTAAGAATCAAGCTTTTAAGTTTATTTTATTGATTTACAAAAAATAAAATATTTCAGTCATATTCTTGGCCCTGGGAGATTTGGTTAGATCTATTGGTGTGTGTTCCAAACATTTGACCCCTTTTTTAATCGCATATTGATTAGCAGTGTGCTCATACGAGTTTATACACTATTGTGGGCTTCGTTTGGTATCTTTAGATATGAGGCCTAGATGAGGCATGGGTCTTCGCTATTACACATGCGTGTCCCATCCTGTCTGGTTGCTTGTCATTTTTGGGCTTATACAACTTGCCTTGTCGCATTGCTTATGGCAATTTGTGACCATTGGGTTTTTGGCACGGTTTATTTAAAAACTAATCAATATTTTGTTGTTTTTAACCAAGTCAATGGCTTACTTAACACATCATTAGACCTTTTGTCTGATTCTGATGAGCTTCTTCTCTCTCTCTCTCTCTCTCTCTCCAATAGTTCTATTGACCTTCTCTCCCACATAGAATGATCATCTCTCTTGAGTAAAAATACGTCATTTAATTATTTTAATCTTAAATGGAAAGACTTTATAGAAGGTTGTTCTTAAATCTTGGTGTGTGAAAGTATGTTCAACATGAAGGTTAGCATTATAGTCTAATCTTGGGGGTTGTCGGTCAAAAAACCGTTTCATATTGAATTTTATTTTGGGTGGCATAAATCAACTTTCAAAGACAATGCATTTACATAATTCTATAGTTATTGAGATTTTTCATATAAACTTGATTTCTTTGTTAAATATTTTGTACATTGACAAAAAAACTCCAACAATATCAAAACCTTGAAAAAAAGAAGGAAAGAAATGGCACTCCCCTTTTCCCCCTTGATTTTTATATGAATTACAGTACAAATTAGTTGGATTGTTGAAAAAGAAAAAAGAAGTCGTTAGGGCAGTAGAACTGTTAGAGGATATAGATTTATATGTTGTACTAATAAAAACATTAATTGAGTGTCATAAAGATAAATCTTGAAGGAAGTTGGTGTAATTTACCCTAAAAAAAACCTATAGTAAATAGTGTACATGTATATGGTGTGGAACGTAAGCAAATTAAATTAGAACAACTGGAGGCTGTGTAATTCACGAGGGAGATAGGCATAATAGAGGTTGTGTTTTAGGAAAATTCACTGAGCATAATTGCTGAGCTAAAGGAGGAAGGAGAAATGGAGAATGTTTGTTACGAATGGGGGTGTACTAGAGAATGCAAAAACATGTCAATGCACATGAGGTGATGCAACTTCAGCCATATAAGAAGAAAAGACAACAAAGCACCATGTCCAACACTAACACAATTTAAAAGTGTGGCTAGATGAGATCATGTTGAAATTTTTCTTTGTGTAAGTTTTGTCAGAATAATAAGTAATCACTCAGAAAGAAAGTATTTGTCAGAATAATAAGAAAACACTCGAAAAGAAAGTATACACTCAAGTAGAATACACAAATGAGTTCCAAACAAAATAGAATTTTAGTGATATTTAAAACGTTACACACATTATTGCTACACACACCACATCACCCTTACTTCTTATTTCTCTTATCACTTGTTGGATACTACACGCTTATTGCATAGTGATACAAAACCAAACGAAGCCTTATGTTGAAAACTTACACAGTACTAGACTAAGGAGACAAAATAAAGACAAGTCATTAACTTCTATCACCAAAGTTGACAATGTTGCATGCATGGAAGAAGAAAAGTCAAACTACTCTAATCCACTCACGTTGATCATGCATTACCCATTCGCACCTTGTCACAGATGCAAAATGTTTGAAGAAGTTATCACTGGCCTAATGCTAGAGTTGGTGATGACTCTTACAGATCATATAGATTGTATTGTAGACAAGATCAAAATAATACTAGATATTAATTTAATGGAATGGAACTCTGAGATTAAAAAAAAAAAAAGAAGGGTTGGAGGTCAGTAGTGCTAAAAAAGAAGAAGGATGAGATGTTGTCCATTTGGACAAAGGAAACCAGAAGGATGAGATGTTGTCTAAAAAAAAACTTGAAAAAGTCCAACATAGAGCCATTCATGTAGCATTCATTATACTGGGGGACTTGGTAGGCATCTATAAGGGCAAGGAAGTTGATGTTTATGTATTTAAGGAACAATGGTTTGTTTGAAACTGAGAATTACCTAAAGATAGTCCAAACTCTCTGTTTTGCTTAAACACATTAATCCATTTCATTTGAAATTCTCTCTCAATGGCTCTAAAAAGTAGGATTTTGATAATTGGAGGGACTGAATACATTTAAAAATACGCAGCGGAGTAAAGTGCGAAAACTGGACACCCGAGTTTTGCATTGGTCAGAGAAAAAGCTTCTAATCCTGAAAATCGAGCATGTGTTTTAGAGAAAAAGCTACTAGTTATTCCATTATAATATATTTTATTGCCAAAAATAAAGATAATCCTTCCAGTTGTAATCTCCATTCAGTGTACTAAACGTGCCTTAAAAGTACCAGTTAATCAAGCTACTAGTCACTTATTTGTTCCTCCTACAGAAAAAGTGATTGACGATGACTTCGCACAACAAATGGAAAGGGACATGCTACAAGATTTTTGAGCCAGTAGCATCTGGAATAGGTTCTACACCTAAAGAAAGCTCACCCTTGCCACAATTAATCTTCAAATTCTATTTTTAGATCTCTAAATATTAGAGTAGTTCTATATTCATCACAGCCTTTAACTTAGATGCCCTCAATAACTTTATTGGAAACAGCAAATAGTCTATTTAGTGAATGTTTTGGAGCTTCATCCTTCATATCTTGAGGCAACCTCAAGTCTTCCTGACACTACATATTTGCAGACCTTAACAACATTAAAGCAGATGCTCTCAACAGACATTCATTAGAAGCTGCATGATACAAAATTTTGGAGCATGTTTATGAAGTTGCTTCAACTCCAATAGTTCTATAGGAACATGATAGGTCACATTACATTATAGCATACATTTGAAATACAATTCTCACACAAAGAATGATAGATCAGATCATGAAAGAGAGACTAATGGTGTCATTGAATTTGTGGAAGCTTATGTCATGATAGACTACAACTACATTAGTTATCAATTGACTAAAATCAGGGTAGTTTTATATTCAACTGGCCCAAAATCATAATTAGCCCTCAATTGACAAAAATAATAATCTAACTACAACAAAAACTAAAGATGACTCATTCTGTTTTTTCCAACTCCTATAAGTAAAAAATTATTTCTCCTTTCCAATGCTAAGACCCACTGTAAACATGAGTCAAGCATGGCTCTACTTGGGAACTACTGCTCGGTTTCAGTCCCAAGCTTTGAAGCTCAACAAATTCCTCTGGAGTTATCTGCCATAACTGTGAATGAGAAAAAGACAGTTAGACAAAGACACAAATAGAGAGAGAGAGAGATGCATGTGTCACTTTACTTAAAGAATAGAATCAGTGGCCATAAATTTTCTGGTAGCAAATTTAGGTGCCCTTGATGGAGTAGTAAAATTCCCAACTAAACCATCAGACAATTCATCTAACTTGGAAATTTCAATGGAAGATTACATCAAGCATTGAGGAACTTCTGCATATTTTAGGCATAACAGTTTTAGCCTCTCCATTTTTTGTAATTGAAAATTTTAGCTAATAAGAATAATCAAGAAATATGACTCATCAAAATTGAAAATCAGGTTCTCAACAGTGGCATAACAATTTCAATTGCGTTCCTCCTTTCAACAGCAATCTTCACTAGTGGTACTTAGTTCTCATTGTATTACTTCCAATTCTAAATGGACATTTCAAATTTTAATTCCAACTTCCAAGGTTGTGTCTTTATCAAAATCTATTGGTATCTTAAGTCAAAGACATCAGTGCTTTAAAATGACTTCACTAGCAAAATCAGAAAAGTTTAGCAAGTAATAATTAAGCAAATTTCCATTGCATTACCTGAAAATAGAAAATTCAAGAGCAAGAAACACTCAGGGTCCAAAAGCCCGTGGGGGGGGGGGGGGGGGG
>NW_027069776.1:554725-567864 GCF_002906115.3 Quercus suber | reverse complement strand
ATCACATAAAATACATTCAAAGGGTCCTGAAGGACAGAAAGATCAAATTTAGGCACAAAAATTTGAGGATGAAGGAGTCTTATTAGCAGCCATAGTTGTTATCCCAATAGTGATGAAGTTGCGGTGCAAACATCCTTATTAATTCAAATACTACCAATTAATAGAAAACAATTACATATACCTCTGGTTTATATATAAAGAAACTCTTCAACCAATCAAGTAGAATTATTTTCTTCCATAAATACCACCCAAAGGCATTTAGGAAACTCAGTAACTTAATTTTTGGCTAGCCTGTCTTAAATGACCTACCTACCTAATAAAGTATCATAGACTTGAAAGGTTCAAAGCAAAACCCCCCAAATCAATGTAATAGCACAAATGGTTTGCTAGACATTTCCCTATTATTTACTTTAAACACTACTAAATACTTGGGCAATCTAGGGATTGTAGACTTGAAAGGTTAACCAAAAAGAAGGATGGTTTATACACCTCTCACCATTTCAAACCTTGGTAAGAAACCACGAAGTGCAATAAAGATTATACACATCTTGAGTTTGTAGTTTGTTTCTCTGAGCTGTTTCCATTATATGCATGATCAACTCAAACTTCTTAGTCCAGTCAAAAACCTTTTATTCATAGGCTCTAATGTACCCTTTTAGAAAATATGATTAAATCCACTTTCAAAGAGTTGCATTAATTCCAGGAAAAGAAATTGGTACACTTTTGAAGCTACAAAAACTCCGCTGTTACAGAGGCCAAAGTCAAAGTAATACAACAAAGCCTAATTAGTTGAAGGATTTCTTAAAGCACTAAGCTAGGGTTCAACTCATTCAATTTTTCAATCCAACAATTAATTAAAGTACACATTTCCTTTAGAGTAAAAGGTATAAAATAGCATGCTTGAGTGAAAAAAGAAGGTCCAATAACCATATAACAAAGAATTCTTAGAAGATAAATTGCTGTTGCACCAGATTAGAGATGTCAGTAATTCATATCATGCATGAAATGATAAATTCATAAATGGATCAACCTTGAAATTGATGTCATCCTACTTTCCACAAACTCTTTTGATTAAGATTTGTTATCCATCAATTACAACCATACTAGAGAGGTGTCATCAATAAAAATAGAGGAGAGAAAAAAAAAATAACAAGAGCAAATGAAACAATGGAACTAAAGAACGAGACAAACCTAGTCATAATATGCAAAAGAAGTCGCACTCAAACGGAAACAACAATGGAGAGAATAGTTTCAAGGCTATGCTCAGATGGAGGCATATTTCTTTCAATTGCAATCAATATGTTCTGCTCTTCTTCGATGGTGAAGTCAGATAGGAGTCAGAATCATTGTCAACAAATTAAGTCCCATTGAAGATGAACCCATATCAAACCCCACATAACAAATATAGTAACTCCATCTCCATCAAATGCTTGATTAAACTCTTTACTTCTTAATACAAACAAAAACTAATAGTCATGCTCTGGTGTATCCTGTTAGCAATCAATACTTCATCAGTTAGGTCTTTTTTTTTCCTCAAGCACTTAATCAATTTTTATGAGAGTCTGTAAATTTAAATAAATGATATGATTAAATACACTTAAGGATTGCATAAAATTCATGGAAAAGAACTTGGGTACACTTCAACAAGCTACAAAAAATTCGGCTATTACAGAGGCCAAGTAATACAACAAAGCCTAGTTAGCTGAAGGATTTCACATAGCACTTGGCTTGGTTTGACTCGTTCAATTTTTCAATCTCGCAATCAATAAAAAAAATAAACATTCCATTTCATAGTAAAAGCTATAAAATAGCATGCCCAAGTGAAAAATAAAAGGTCCAACCAAAACAATATAACAAAGAATTCTAAGAAGATCAATTGTTGATGCACCAGATTATAGATCTCAGTAATTACTTACATACATGAAATGCTAAATGCATAAATAGACCGACCTAGAATTTAATACTATTCTAATTTCTAGTTTCCACAATCTCTTTTAATTAAGATGTATTTTCTTTAATATAATTAAGGGTAAATGCCCAT
The DNA here is from genome assembly GCF_002906115.3 of Quercus suber. NCBI lineage: Eukaryota > Viridiplantae > Streptophyta > Magnoliopsida > Fagales > Fagaceae > Quercus > Quercus suber. The sequence goes on along the minus strand of NW_027069776.1, from coordinate 565,823 downwards.
CAAAAAAAATTTAAGGGTAAATCCTACACTGCAACTAAAGAAGGAGACAAACCTTGGCATATATATATCTCCTGAATTCATTCAATATTTTCTCCTCTTCTTTAATGGTAGATTCAGATCGGAATCAGAATCATTGTCAACCAGGGTAAAGGCCATTAAAGACAAAATACTAGATTGTTTAGGACAACAGATACATTCTACATTGACCCCCACCTTCTAAGTTCAAAAGAACAGTTGTTGCATTCTTTCCATTCAACGATCCACATTTACACTCAGCGCATATAACCTCAACGACATTGCAATCAGATGGATTTGATTCATTCAATAGCTTCTGCAATTTGAGATGTGATCTAGAAAATATCCACAGAGTATCAGAAACATCCCTTAGCCGAATTCTATTAATCCAAACTTTTTTAAAACCATTAATGGAGAGGTAAACCTCAATAGACGGACACAGGGAAAGTAGTGGCACCAGTCCAAAAGCGAAATAGACGGCAAAAACATTTCGAAATTTGCAACCAATATGGAACGATATGGAATTTCCAACACTTTTATGCTTGGAATTCAACCACCACGGAATCTCTGTACCTGGTACTATAAAATTACGATTATCCGTATCCACTAATATGTCTAACAAACCACTACTTATAATAATGGTGGATCCACTAATATGTCGTTTCTTTCTCCTTCACATAAAATTTTTCCCAATCTGCATGTAATTAGTAAATTCAACGAATTAAATTAAGAAAGAAAGTAAAAAAACAAAAATATCATTTATTTTTTATTTTTCATTTTTTAATACTTGAAAAAGAGAGACCTGATTCAATAATCTGGTTATGGATCTGCGCAAATAACAACTGCTGCTACCCCATTTTCCTTATGGTTCGAGAGTGGGTTTCTTTGAACTTCTGGCTGGGATAACTCGAGAGTTTCTTCTTTGATTCGACAATGCACTAGTCTACGAAGTGCCTAGCATTCTACAATAGGGTGTTGCACATAATTGTGCAAACGGCAGAAATGTAGGTCCCTCCACCCTTCTTCAGTAGGTTCCTTAGAAACTTAGTTGGGCTTGAAGACCCCGTCTACAATTCATTTATCTAGGAGCACATCTAACTCCTTCGATGTACATGGTAGTGGCAGAGGGATCTCGTACTCCTTCCCACCCGACTTCCTCTTCCTTTCGCCAATAGATACCGCCATGGCTTGTGGGGTGGACCTCTGCTCTTTGGGTTTGTCAGAGCTTGGCCTTACTAATTGGGCAGTCTTCCTAGCTTTCTGTAGTAGTTGTGCGAACTGGGAGATTTCTAAGTTCTCCAAAATAGCTCTGTATTCCATAATCATGTTACCCATACACATGTCCACCAATTTTTTTCTTCGTAATGATCATAGAAGTCAAGAGCTATGTCTTTGAATCTTTTGATGTATTCCATCAAGTTTTTGCCATTCCTTTGCTTGGTCACTTGCAAGGTTGTAAGCGTTACCATCTCTTCTCCATGAAAGTACTTGGTGCAAGTCATCCCATGTCGGGATTGACCCTGGCTTCAAATTGGTGTACCAAGTGTATGCACAGTCATATAGGGATTTAGAAAACTCTCGAAGACACAAGTCCTCATCTACCGCATGAGGACTGAGGGTGTCAATAAACTTACTCACGTGTTCGATAGCACTTGCCCTTCTGCCATTGTTTTGTGCAAAGGTTCGTGGTGTATATCTCTCTGGATATGGCTTGCTGAGTATTCTTAGCAGATAAGGAGGCCTTCATGCATAAAATCTCTCCTCAGGTGCTTTGGCCCTTTCCAGTTTTAGAAGCATTGCAACTTCAGCCATGGTAATGAAACACTGCTTTGCATTTTGTGGGCCACCCCCTAAAGGGGTTTCTTCCTTGTCTGTTGCATGCTTTAGGTCATGCTAGCTTCCCTTCTCTTTCGTCTTGTCAGCCTTCATCTAGGGAATCTCTTACATTATTTTCTGCTGGGAATGCTATACAGATTGCAGCACCTCAATAAAAAAATTGGCATTATCAGCAAGAACTCTTTGTTGCTATTGCAGTCTAGTCCCTACTCCATTGACACCTTCCGCCCGGTTGGGCTGATGCTGGTAAGGCGTTGCTGGACATGACTCTGCCTGTGAGGGCACGGTGCTCATGTTTTGCATCGTCTTTGATCTTAAGGGCATAACTTGCAAGGGCTTTATATGCTTTCCATGTCTTTTTCCCAACACTCCAATGAAGTCGCCAATTTAAATGTGGTGGGCCTTTTTATGTACTAGGCTAGATTGCTCCTGTCGTAGTACGGCCCAATGATTTTGGGGTAGGAGAGCCGGAACTGGTTTAATTGAAACTCACCATAGACTAGCTTATGCGCAAGTTAGAACCCTTGGTAGGAATCTTGGTGAAGTCGTGTGTCCATGGCAAGAGATACTATCACAAAATGTTATAGCAAGAGAAATATAATACAACAAGATAACTAAAATGTTTTAACTAAAGCACTCGCTACTGACGATGATAATGCTTAAAAAATTTCATGAAAGGAAAATATGATAATGTAATTATGGTGGGCCTTTTTTTATATCCTAGGCTGGATTGCTCCTGTCGTATTATGGCCCAATGATTCTGGGGTAGGAGAGTCGGAACTGGCTCAATTGAAACTCACCTTAAGCCAGTTTATGCACAAGCTAGGACCTCTGGCAGAGATCTTGGTCACATGTCTACGATAGGGAATGCAGTCATAAAAACATTATGGCAGGAGAAACATAATACAACAGGATAGTTAAAATATTCTAACTGATAAGCCAAAAACGTATTGACCCCTTGTGATGAATTAATTGATTAATTAGCCAAGTTTATAAATTAATCAAATTAATATGCAAACCCGTGGTAGCACAAAAAAATCACCAATTAAACTAAGTATGCAGCGAAAAATAAATTGACACGATGATTTGTTTATGAATGGAGAAAACCTACATAGAAAAAACCCCCACCGGGTGATTTTAAGGTCACCACTCCCGAGAATCCACTATTATTACAACAAGCAGTTACAAGTAAAGGAATCCATGTATATAAACCTATAGTTGAACCCTTATCCCAATACCCAATTAAACTTGTTTTGTAGTGACAATCCCTCCTTGTAATGCACGGCTCCCAGTATATGACTAACCAATTGCACGGATCCCAGTACGTGACTTTAATCACCAACTAGAGAAGGTTGTTGGCTGCAAAGTTCTTCAGTTCATCCCACGATGAAGATCAAGAAGTTTCTTGGTCACAAAACCCTATGGTGCATAAACATAGCAATTTATTCACAAGAAAGATGAACTAGGGCAAATTCTGTCCCCGGTCATAATTTGCTTGAACAAAATTTTGCTCGACACTTGTGTGACTTGTATCTCTGTTTATGACCCTTAAAATAATTCTTATATATGCTTAGGGTTGTGAGAAAAGAAAGCTCAAACATATAATCACTGATTGGATGAAAAACAGCCCTGAAAAATTGAGTTTCATAAACCTCAACAAATACCTATCTGTCAAGCTGCTGTCGAGCCGCTGTCGAGCCACGAGATTTAGACAGCTCTTAAATCTTAATAGATTGCTAGCCGTCGAGCTTTAATGAACAGCACTTTCTGCACTTGAATCTTGGACAGACTTGCATGGTTTTAAAGCATCAAACACATCCTAGATCTACCCAAATACAAGTAAAGTACGTTTTGTCAAAGGATTAACCAACTACATAAAATAGTGACATATGTTCCTAACATGTGAAACGCATATGTCCTAACAATCTCCCCCTTTGGTAATACGTGACAAAACCACAACAAACAAATGAACATATGAGAGAAGTCATAAATCACTCAACTCATACTCACTTATTGAATACAATAAAAACTATCCTAACACAAACTCTTGAAAAATTTTGCAAGAAGAAAGTTTATAGCAAGTAGATTTTGACAACTTGTATTTTTGAAACACTTTAAACAAAACTCATCAAGGCATCTTTGTGTGAAACAAAAATAATAAATTGCATACAAGATATAAGAAGCATGTGCATAAAGAGAGAAAAGAAACAATACATGTAAGGGTAGGTGAAAAACATACAACAATATATAAAGAATATAAGTACAATGTATGTCAAAATGGTCAAAAGACCCATATACAAGAACAATGTATCTAAAAATAGAAAGGAAAAGAAAAAGATACATCAAATTCTCACTACATCCCTCAATATCAACACTCCCCCTAATAAAAATCTCCTATACTAACCCTTCCCCTATGAGAATGACTACTCTCATATCCAAAACTATCATCCTCAGATGCCTCTTCATAGTCGGATACTTCGGGAGGAGGAGAGGAAGACTCTACAAAGCTACCAAAGTGAGCCTGCCGTCAAGTAATACAGCTGACACGGGTATTCATCTGACACAACTCATTAGTAAGAGTGTCAAGGCAAGCATCCATGCGTTGAAGCTGCGCCATGATCGCATCCAGAGTCACACCACCCATAGAAGAAGAGGGAGCAGAGATGGATGGAGCTAAAGGAATGGGAGGAGCTGTCATACCGAACCGCCTCGAATGTAGCTACGCCTCGCTCCGTCATGGCGCAGCTTCAGCACAAGCATCCATGCGCTGAACCTGCGCCATGATTGCATCCAGAGTCACACCACCCGCAGAAGAAGAGGGAACGGAGGTGGATAGAGCTAAAGGAGCGAGAAGAGCTATTGTACCGAACCGCCTCGAAAGTAGCTGTGCCTCGCTCTGTTTAACGATGGCGACATCTATGGCACACCTAACGACGAAGTGGCCGAAAGCAGGAAAGGGAACAGAAAAATGGTGTAAAATCCGCGTGATAGCTGAAGGGAAGATAAGCTTATCTCGAGTTATCGTATCCCTATAAACATCTATAATGGAAAGAATGAAATGAGAGAGAAAACCTATAATGAGATGCTCTAAAAGAGAAAGCAAAAATCAAGCACGAGGTTCTGTAATAGAGTTATAATGAGAAAGAAGGTGTAAAACAAAAGTCATCACCATGTTCATGAATCTAGGACCTTTAGTAAAGGTCAAACATGGAGTAAAGTGACGCTCGCCCCAATCAGAGGGACGCTTATAGAAATTAGACATAAGCTTGTCTTTGGACACAGTCCTCAAACGCTCACAACTAGGGTAGTCAAAATGCTCTACCCTCGGGACATGGAGCACATCAGATACAATATCCGATGTGACAACAATGTGCATACCTTAAATGCAAGAAACAAAAAGAGGTGCTGAATAATCAAATCCATACATGTTGGAGTAAAACTCTTGGATCAGCACAGATGTGCATGTGACCAGGATGTCACATAGTGACTCCCTACCCTTACTGTGAATGACAGTGGGTAAGTCAGTGTCGGAGAAGTCTGACAAAATGATTTGGCGTTCTGAATGAATACCTCTTCAAGAAAAGTTCTTCAGGAAGTCCTTTCGGGACTGCTCATCACGGAACTAAACAAAAGAAGGAGTAGGATCAGAGGAAGTGGATGCCCCAGAACGAAGAGAGTTTTGGGATGGAGCAGACTTACGTTTTAGTGCCATGACGCACTAACGTAAAGTAGAGAGAGGGGGGAAGAAAGAAACAATTAGAAAAGTCCCAAAACAGTTCAAATATATAAGAATATATAGAATGTAAAGGATGTATGCATGAAAATGCATAAACATGTGACGTGCAAAGGTAATCGCATCATGGGCTCAGCCCAATCCAATCCTACCAGCACACAATCAATTTAACATATATAACATACATCTAAATGCATGAACATATAGTTATAATGCACATGGGATGCAATGCATGAAGATTTTAAAATATTTTCACAAAAACCAACCCAAAAAATTCACAAAGCTTCATCGATTTTGAAAAATCCCAAAAAAATTTCAAAAACCCAAAAACCTAGGTCTAATGCATGAAATGCATGAAGAATGAAGGATTTAGGAACCTTACCAATGAATAAACACTTGATCAAGGCCGAAAATCAACTTAGGATGAAGTTTGGAGTGAGAGAGAGAAGTTTTGGGAGGTGAAAAATCTAGAGAGATCGAGACAGATCGAGCAAAATAAAGTCCGAATCGCACTGAACAAATATATAGAAGTTCAGTAATTCTCAACAGATAGAGGTGTTGAGCATTAAAAAATGTCGAAGGATGCAACTATCGAGCAGATGTCCAGAGGTGTCCACAGCAAAACAAGCTCGATGGATCGAGGAGCTATCTAGGGGATAGAAAATTTTTCAATCAATCCACCTAGCTATCGAGAGGTGTCGAGTTTGCGATAAAAAGCAACTAAAGAGCTCGATAGATAAGTTAGCTATTGAGAGGTGTCGAGGAGCTATCGAAATTGCTTAAAAACAGTTTTTCAAGAAGAGAAAAACACAAATATGAATGCAATCAAACATGCAACTCAACTAAGGATCCAAACAACATTTTGAACTCTAAAAATTATCTCTCAATAATTAAAAAAAATTAAGCACATAGATCCTAAAACACACACACACACTCTAAACAAGTCTAACCAATTTTATATTTCAAAAACAAGTTAAGACAGTTTAATGAGCATACATTAACACATGTAAACCTTGTGATGGCCAAATCACATTATACCTGCACATGTATCAAGAGTGGCAAAGAATATTGCACGTTGTGTGTAAAAAATATCGCAAGATTGCATAAGTGTATACATGTTATGATGATTTGAGATATAAGAAAATCACTTTAACTCACACACAATCATAACTGTTTAATGAGGACTATTACCTTCAAGGTACATCCTATAACTCCCACATCTCCTAGAATACACGCTTGCAATCATATATAAAGTATTTTTATTCTTTTTGCTTTTTATTTTTCTTTTAATAAGCATATCATGCATTGGTATATAAGAGAGAGAAAAGAAATACCCAATGATGTTAAGCATTTGACATTCCAATTTTGCTATGCAAAAGCACACAAATGTCATTGACATTGTACTTTTACTATGCCAAAGCATACAGATGTCACTTCATGATTGGCGGGCAATAGTGGTGAGATGGTTATTTGTACCTTTCTCTTAGGATTTTCAAGTCATTCCCATCAAAAAAAGTGATACGAGTGTTAAGTACAAGAGATTAATTAATCTTACTCATCACAAACATGAGCCACAAAACTCACTTGCTTAGTTGTACATGGAGATACTCATCTAAGCTATAAAAGATATAAAGTTTAGAAAACTTTGTTTCAATGGCCATTCAAGACACACAAGTACTAATGTACACATACACACACTATTTTTGTATTTTTCAATTTTTATTTTTATTTTTATGAAAAACAAAATAAACCAAAACTGAAAATAAAACAAATATAAACAAATTAAACAAAGTAATGCATAAAACTAGACTGACTCAAAAAAATAAAGCAAAACACACAAGTAATGCAAGAACAAAAACAAGAAAATGAGAGAGAGAAGAAGTGACAGAATCACTTGGAGCCCTTTTCCTTCCACACCTTGGAAGAACCTTTCCGTCTAGCAAATCGTTGATCTGACGGTAAGGGGGAAGAATTGAAACCGTTTAAGTTCGAAAGAAACATGAGAATTTTGAGAAGATCTCCAAGATGAGCAAAAAAGGATGGAAACTAATTTTGGCTTCTCGATGCGATCATGTCGTTACTCTGTTGAGTGGCTAACCACTTATAACAATTAGGTCGAGTATGACCGGCTGCTTCACCATGATGATAGAGATGCTACTTCTTCTGTTTAGGCTTTTTTAAGAGTTAGCCTTCTTAAAGGGTGCTCCTAAGATAGATTTACCCTTATCTATATTCTCACTAGCTAATTCATTTTTATCATTAGTATTCTCAATTTCAACATTATTACTAGAAGGAACAAAAATAGTAGTACTAGTAGAAGCAATATTAGAAGAAGAGAAATCATACCTTAAACCGGTTTGATCGGAAGTAGATTTCTAAAGACTGAACATCTCATCGAGCTTAGCGCTTGAAGTTCTTTCTAGCTGAGCTCTAACATGGAACAATTTTGCCTCAAATTTCTTGGTCTTCTCAGCTAAGAAATTATTCTCAAATCTCAGTGCTCTAATAGTCTAATTTGCTTCATCAAACTTTGTAGAGATTTCTTCACGCTCAAGCTCCACATCACTAAGCTTCTTGGTGGCTAACCTATACATCTTCTCATGCTTTTCTGAGACCTTGTATAACTTTGCATAGGCTATGTGGATGTCATCTTGTTCATCCATCTTCTCAAACTTAGATTCCACCAATTCTTCTTCTTCATCCACATCTTCAACAATCCCCTCAGTAGGATTGACAGTAGCAGTGAAGGTATTTAGGATTCCGTCATCCATATTGTCGGAATCATCCTCAGACTCAGTATCGCTCAATGTAGCAACAAGTGCCTTACTCTTCCCAATGATCTTGAGATATGTGGAGCACTCTTGTTTCATATGTCTAAAGCCTTGACACCTGAAGCACTTTGGTCCTGAGAGAACAGTGTACTGACCACCATCCCTAGCATCCTTCTTCTCTTTCTCTTGGCTATTGAACTATAAGGAGCTAGATTATCTACGGTCTTTGTCGAAGCCCTTGTATTGGCATTCCTCATGAACTTTTTGAATTGCCTAGTGATGTAGGACTTCATCTCAGAATCTTTATAATTAGAAGACTCATCAATATCACTGCTCTTGGCCTTCAATGCCATGCACTTGCTCTTGCTTGATTTCCTGATTCTTGTCAAACCCAACTCATACGTCTTCAGATTGCCAACTAACTCTGTTAAAGGAATTTTGTCAATATCCTTTGATTCCTCAATCACAGTGATCTTGGCATGGAATCTTTTGGGTAGAGATCTGAGCACATTTCTCACAATCTTGGGTTTAAGAATGGTTTTCTCAAGATTAAAGGTTGAGTTCACTATATCCTTGAGCTTGGCATAGAACTCATTGAATGACTCATCCTCCTCCATCTTGATTTTTTCAAAGCCTATAGTGAGCCTCTGAAGCTTCGAATCTTTGACAGCCTTAGTTCCTTCATAGGTTGTCTGGAGAATGATCCATGCTTCCTTCGCAGTTTCAGTGGAGGATATCTTCTTGAACTCTTCATTGGTGACCGCACTAAATAAGGCATTCAATGCTCTGCTGTTGAAGTTTGCTGTCTTGATCTTAGCATTATCCTAATCGACCGACGCTTCCTTCGGCTTGGTCTAGCCTATCTCCACAGTTTGCCACACTTTCTCATCTAGAGACTGCAAGAAAGCTCTCATGCGTATTTTTTAGTATGCATAGTTAATGCCATCAAATAAATAAGGTATAATAAGAGACTGTCATCTATCCATGACAAACAGGGGTCAATGAATTACACAGCAAAGATTTACCCTAATCAGAGTATGCCTGCTCTGATACCACTTGATAGGCCAAAAACGTATTGACCGCTTGTGATGAATTAATTGATTAATTAGCCAAGTTTATTAATTAATCAAATTAACATGCAAACGTATGGTAGCACAAACAAATCACCAATTAAACTATGCAGCGAAAAATAAATTAACACGGTGATTTGTTTACGAATAGGGAAAACCTACACAGCAAAAATTCCATCGGGTGATTTTAAGGTCACCACTCCCAAGAATTCACTATTATCATAATAAGTGGTTACAAGTAAAGGAATCCCAGTACCTTATACTAACCTACAGTTGAACCCTTACCCCAATACCCAATTGGACTTGTTCTGTAGTGACAATCTTTCCTTGTAATGCATGGCTCCCAGAATGTAACTAACCAATTGCGCGAATCTCAGTACGCGACTTTAATCACTAACTAGAGAAGGTTGTTGGCTTCAAAGTTATTCAGTTCATCACACAGTGAAGATCAAGAAACTTCTTAGTCACAAAACCCTACGGTGCACAAACACAACAGCTTTTTCACAAGAAAGATGAACTAAGACAAATTCTGTCTTCGATCACAATTTGCTTGAACAAAACTTTGCTCAACACTTGTGCAACTTATATCTCTATTTACAGCCCTTTAAATAATCCTTATATCTATCTAGGTTTGTGAAAAGAGAAAGTCCAAACATATAATCATGGATTGGATGAAAAACATTCCTGAAAAACTGAGTTTCACAAACCTTGATAGATATCTGTCGAGCTACTGTCGAGCCACGGGATTCAAACAGCTCTTAAGTCTCGATAGATTGCTAGCTGTCAAGTTTTAATGAACAACACTTTCTGCACTTGAATCTTGGATATACTTGCATGGCTTTAACACTTGAACTTGAAATAAGGTTTCTTGAAGCATCAAACACATCCTAGATCTACCCAAATACAAGTAAAGTGTGTTTTGTTAAAGGATTAGCCAACTACATAAAATAGTGACATATGTTCCTAACATGTGAAACATATATGTCCTAACACTAACTAAAGTACTTGCTATTGACCAAAGATAATGTTTAAACGATTTTTGCAATGGAAAAATATGATAATATGAGTATGGTAGAAATGAATAAGCAACAAGAAAAAATAACACTAGCACTTGAACAATTATTATGAAAAAAGGAAGGGGGTCAATTTTGCTTAACTTGGCTCCTTGGAAGATTTAAGTCTAAGAAGGGAACTAATTTCCAATGTAGGTAACTTCACAGGGAAATTCTGCATAGAAATTGCCTACTTTGAAAAATGGGCTTAAGTGGCTTAATCTCAAACTCTTAACTTGCTAGTGAATGGGCTATTAAGAGGAAGAGAAATAGGTAGCCTATTGGTGCATGCTTGAAAAAATAACACTAGCACTTGAACAATTATGATGAAAGAAGGAAGGGGGTCAATTTTGCTTAACTTGGCTCCTTGGAAGATTTAAGTCTAAGAAGGAAACCAATTTCCAATGTAGGTAACTTCACAGGGAAATTCTGCCATAGAAATTGCCTATTTTGAAAAATGGGTCTAAGTGGCTTAATCTCAAACTCTTAACTTGCTAGAGAATGGGCTATTAAGAGGGAGAGAAATGGGTAGCCTATTGGTGCATGCTTCTCACTCTCCTTTTCTTCTTCTTTTTTCTCTCTATTATCCTACTTTCTTTGTTTTCTCTATTTTCTTCTTCT
>NW_027069776.1:522854-554623 GCF_002906115.3 Quercus suber | reverse complement strand
GAAGGAGTGAAAGAAGCTGGAGGAGTCGCTGTCTCTGTATGTGGCCGCTTCGGTCGAAGCTGGGCCTCACTCCATCTGACGATAGCAGCGTCTATGGCACACAAAACTGAAAATGAGGAGACTCGGGATAGGAGACACAAAAATGATGAAGAATCTGCATGATAGTCGAAGGAAAAATGAGCTTATCATGGGTCTTCGTATCCCTATAGACATCTATAAGGGATACTAGCCTCATCACACGCGCTTCGCGCATGCGAAGAGGCTTTTTTTTTTTGTTAGTGGTCCTATTTTGTAGAAAAAAAATTATTTTATATATATATATATATATATATAATTTTTATTTTGAAAATCTAATTTATAAGTGAATAAATCAATTTGAAAATTAATAGGAGAGTGGTCCTATTTTTTAGCCAATGTTTTAGTGGGAGTTAGAGTTGCATTTTTACTGGATTGTCCTTCAGTTTTGTCTCTACTTAAACATAGGGGTGTAAGGGTGTTTTTAAACTAAAAAAAAATGAGGAATCCAAATTGGAGAAGCCTCTTAAATAATAGTATAGATAATGAAGTGAGAGGGAAAATCTATGGTAAGCCTCTCAAGGAGGGATAACAAAAATCAAGCACGAGGCTCTGTAATAGAGTTATAGTGAGACAATGGATGGAGAAAAAATGTCATCACCATGTTAAGGAACCTCGAACCTTTTGCAAAGCCTGAGTAAGGGGTGTTTTGACGGTCACCCTAAGAAAAAGGTGTCTCACAGAAAAGAGATAAGAGCTTGTCTTTGGACACAGTCCTCAGACAATCACAACTAGGGTAGTTAGGATGTGCTACCCTAGGAACATGTAGCACCTTGGATACAATATCCGGAGTGACTATGATGCATGTACCTTGAACGCGAGTAACAAAATGAGGTACTGAAATATCAAATCCGTGCATATTGGAGTAAAACTTCTATATGATCACGGAGGAACAAGTGACCGGGATTCCACACAGTGACTCCCAACCCCTACACCATCCCCCACTCTTCACTTTGCACCCATGGAAATTACACTTCTAGACTTCAAGATGCTTTTCCAAGCAAACGACCTCGAGGACTGTTTTGCATAAAAAATGGTGCCATTTGGGAAGTATTTTGACTTAAACACATGATAAAATAAGGAGTTTTTATCATGAATAAGTCTTCAAACTTGTTTTGCCAACATAGCATCATTAAACTTTGCTAACTCCTTAAAACCCAACCCTCCTTCTTTCTTTGGTTTACAAAGTGTTTCCCAATTTTTCCAGTGGATTTTCCTTTTATCTCCCCATTGTACCCACCAAAATTTCCAGATAAGCATCTCAATATCCCTACATAACCCCACCAGGAGCTTCAAACATCCCATTGCAAATGTAGTTATGGCTTGAACCACCGCTTTTAACAACACTTCTTTTCCAGCTTGAGATAGGAGCTTTTCCTTCCACCCTTGCAATTTACTCCAAACCCGATCTTTTATGTAATTCAAACTTGCACTTCTATTTTTCCTAACAATTGCCGATAAGCCCAAATATTTTTCATACTGTTTTATCTTCGGTACCCCAAGGAGCTCTTTCACGGAATTTTTTACTTCCTCACTAACTGGCTTGCCAAAGAAGAGAGTAGTTTTCTCCTTGTTTATTTGTTGCCCAGATGCAGTTTCATACACCTCCAAAATATTTTGGATGGTTGTGACGTCCCCCAAACTCGCTCTACAAAACAGCAAGCTGTCATTTGCAAAAAACAAGTGAGAAATCTTTGGACCAGTCTTACATAGAGAGTAACCTTGAATTTTTCCTTCATGCACTGCATTATTTATCAACCCATTGAACCCCTCAGAGCATAACAGGAAAAGATATGGTGATAAAGGGTCCCCCTGTCTCAAACCCCCAGATGGAACAATATGCCCCCTAGGCTCCCATTCACCATGATAGAGAAAGAAACAGTCCTCGCACATTCATAAATCCAGCCAACCCATTTTTGATGAAACCCCATCCTTTCCATAATTTTTATCAAAAAATTCTACTCAACCTTAGGCTTTACTCATATCCAATTTCATTGCCATATAACCATGTTTTCCGGCTTTCTGGGTTTGCATGTGATGTAATGTTTCAAAAGCCACTAATATATTATCTGATATAGCTTTATCTGCCTGAAAGGCACTTTGAGACTTAGAAATAATGAATGGCAATATTTTTTTTAACCTATTTGCTAGCACTTTGGATATTAGTTTATACAAAATATTACAAAGAGCTATAGGTCTAAAATCAGAAACTTTTTCAAGACTCTTCACTTTTGGAATAAGAGTAAGGAATGTGTGGTTCAAACCTGAAGGTATTTTTCCGGCATTCAAACAATCCAATACAGCCTCAGATACTTCATCTCCAATGCTTTGCTAGTAGTGCTGATAAAAGAGTGGTGGCATCCCATCCGGTCCTGGTGCTTTCAATGGTGCCATTTAATTTAGGATCAAATCAACCTCAGCACAAGAAAACTCTCCCACCAACTCCCTATTCATCTCCTCCATTACTACCACCCTTATGTGCTGTAATACCTCCTCCATATTGCACGAGTTTGAGGTTTTAAAAAGCTCATTGTAAAAATCTTCCAGCAAGACCGCCACATTATCATCACCCATACACATGACACCCCTCGAATTTTTTAAACCCAAAATCCAATTCCTCCTATACCTTTGAGAAGCTCTATGATGGAAATACTTCGAGTTTTTATCTCCCTCTTTCATCCAATGCGTTTTAGAACATTGTTGCCACAATTTTTCTTCCTTTACCAATAGTCCTGCTAATTCTTGTTTCAATTGAACCAAGGCAGCCCCATCACCTCCATTTATTACAGTTCTCTCTACTTGCACCATCTGCTTCTTTTTTTCCGCTATTTCCCATGTGATATTGCTAAAACAACATCTACTCCACTTTTTCAATTTTCCTTGGCACCTTTCTACCTTCTTTACCACCTTACCCATCGGCAACTCCCCCCCACCATTACTCCATGCCGCTGCCATCGTATCATGACACCCATCATCCTTAAGCCAAACTTGCTCGAATCGCCATGGCCTATTTAGTTTTGTAGGTGCCCCATTCGGATGGATGAGAAGTGGTTTGTGATCTGATGAACCACACTCCAACACCTTAACTTGTGCAGCCAGGTACTTATCTAGCCAATCCGTGGTTGCCACCCCTCTATCTAACCTTTCCCACACATACACATCACTTGCACACTTCTTAAACCATGTATATCTACTTCCCACAAATCCCATGTCCATCAACCCACATTCATCCAAAACATCACGGAAGGTTTGCATTTAAAGGTATGGACATAACTTGCCACCTTTCTTTTCCGAAGACTTTGTATTCTCATTGAAATCACCTGTAACAAGCCATGGAACCGAGAACCGATTATGTAAGCTTCTTAACAAATCCCATATTTCCATCCTCCTTTGAGTCTCTGGAGCACCATAAAATCTGGTAAATCTCCACTCATCATCCTTCCCTTTATTTATTAGTACACAATAATTTCCCAAGATGTAAATCATAATCATATTTATATAAACAAAAGAACATACACGCAAAGGGCTTTTGCCAATCTGGTAGACCTATATGACCAAGATGCAACCTATATTAGCATTTAAAGAAAACAAACAATTTTTATCGTATTCTATGGTAATAAGCAGTAAAATCATACCGAGTAGATGTAACACAAGCATCCAAGAATGAGCAAACGATGGCTTCACTATGACTAGCAGGGTCAACCTTCAACTCAACTTTGACAATATTTTGTCCTTAGATCTTGAGACAACGATGAAAAGAAGCTCTCTAAAAGTGTGGTCCAAGCAAAAAAGGCCAGAAACAGATAAGGCTTTTAACATGAGAGTACTCACACCAAAGCAAAAATGGAAAATCTTCTCCATTTTGATTATTTTCATTTCAACTCTCCGCGCTTATGACAAGCAATCAACCGATCAACAATATTTTGGGTGGTACATCTATCCCAACGACTTATGTGAGTGTGCACGTATCTCTTGTACACTTTAATCATATAGACATTTATTCCAAAAGATGTGCCAAGTGTTTAAAACCCAACCAGAAGCCACTGTATTTAAAAAAAAAATAAGCTAAAGTGCAGTTTAATCCCTTCCTTTTAAAAATTAAGCTACGTCTTCTTATATATGTGCTAGTAGGACCTACCTTCCATTAAAAAAATATAAATTACCCACTGCTTTTACTAGGGCTTTTCAAGTGATTTTCAAATGGTCCTATTCTTAAGTGGATTTTCATATACTTTGATCTGTCTTAAGGAAAATGTTGTAAGAGAAGAGGAGGATTGGCCCTAATATTCCCTAAATTGATTGAGAGAACGCCTTTCTATGTTTAGTAAATAACTAGTAATTACTATTTTCTTCAATATTGGTTACAATTGAACCTCAAAGTTAATAGAGCCAGACAAATAATTGGGTAAGTATGGAGAATTTAGGTGCAAAAAGTTAATAGAGGCATAGAGGCTTAGGAAATCAGTAAAAGAGAAACATGGAAAATTTGACAAGATAATAAAAATTTTTGAGCAACTACTTTTTTTTGTTTTTTTGTTTTAGTAGTAACCTACCTACTTTTTATTAGCTTGTTCAATGCTGAGAGAACTTCTATGGCTGAGTGCTAAGAGGTGAACTTCTAGGAAACTCTGCCTATTAAATGAATGTCATAAAAGGAGGGTTGAGAAAAGAAGACTCATAAATGAAAAAAATTGATTATAATTTGTTAGGAGTGAAGACATTCATGTTGAAAAACTTTCCGGCCATTCATTTCTGTGAACTCTTATTTAATGACCTGTGGGGGGTTTGCCGTATCAAGGTCATAAGGCAAAATACTTTATGAATTGAAGCCTGATATAACTTCTCATAAGGAATCTGTTAGGGATGGAGTCAATATTTCTAAAGAACTTAATACTACTTCTAACAACTTTGTGACGGCTTTTAAAAACTTTGACATCACTACTAAAAACCTTGAGAATTAAGACTGCTATCCTACGTCTTTGCTCCACGCTAGACGCTTGTGCGGCATCTGCATCTCCCTAGTATGACTATTATTTGTCTAGTTATTTGTTTATTTAAATGTGCTAATTTAGTCTATTTGTTTGTTTAACTGCTAATATAGATTGTATCTTGTAAGTTAGGTGGACTGGCGAGAGTACCGTATGAGTATGTTCTTTACTTACTAATTGTTGTTGATCCTTTTCCACTATATATTTCTACTAGTATGTAACCCCGTGCTACCGTACGGGACTGATTAATTGTAATGATGTTATTGGTCAATTTTTTTGTTTTTGTTTTGTTTTGTTTTTTTTTTTTTTGGGTTTATTACCCGGATGATAGAATTAAATCAAACAATGAAAAATATATATTGCATTTTATTATTTAAGTAATTCTATTGGTCTTTTTTTTTGGGTTTATCATACATAGGATAGCATTAGATAAAACGATGAATAAAAAAAAAGAGAATATTGCATTTTATTATTTAAGTGATGCTACAGTGAAGAAAAAAGAGAATATTGCATTTTATTATTTAAAATATATAAAGGGACATTAAAAAATAAAAACTGATCATTGAGCTTGGAATCTTCTTGGAGGCGCCAATGAACCACTAATGTATGAGAGTGTGAAGTAAGGAAGAGTGGGATTAAATATTGTGTTTGAACTCAGCCTTACTCTGAGAAATCCATAAGGAGGAGGAGAGAGTAGTGTGTGGATCTAGTTGGTAGAGGTTGAGAGAGGGGAGACATGGGATGACGATATGGAATTAGGAGGAGATGATGTTTTACTTTTATAGTCTTTCTCATTGGACTCCTTGGTTCTGGTTGTGAGATTAGAAGAGCTCCAGACTCTATTGAGATTACCCATAAAAGTGTGCAGGTGAGATGTTCTTACTTAGGCCAATTAGTATTATCATTGTGGTTTTCTTGGCTTCCGTGTTAAATATTAATGCATTATTTATTTGGGCACAAAAATTAGAAAATTTAAATAAGATACATGACACAAAATTGGAGTCAAATTTATAATCTAATTAGATTTTTTTTTGAGTTTTGGTTAGGACAAGTGGCGCAAAATTGAGAATCCAATTGAAATCTAATTGGATTTTCTCTCTGTTTCACCTATTATTATATATTAGTCGCTAACCCGTGCGATGCACGGGAAAATTATTGGAAAATAAATTTAATCCGTTTTTTGTTCTATTAAATTTAATCTTTCTTTTATTCTTTTAAAATAGGAGTTTAAGTCTAATGATAAAAAGCAATCATTGTGTAACGAACGCAATAGATTAACATTTTATTGAAACTATAAAAAAAAGGGTATAACATCATTTTGAATAGTAAATCTATAGTTTTATGACATCTTAAACTTTTTTTTTCCCTTAATAAAATCTTAAACTTTTTTTTTCTTAATGGCATAATATGTTAGGATCACAAAAGAGTATGTGTAAAATCTAATTGTGAAAAGTTGTTCTTAGAGGGTCAGAAATGCATTAATTTTGTTAAATAAAAGCATAACTTTTATCACATTTTATAATAACTTTACAAATTATAGCATTTATCTTTTAGTTAAGGTTGTATTAGAGGATTGGAGTTTTTTCCAACTTGGTTCAAATTAGAACCTATAAAATTCCAAATGGAAACCAAAAAGAATCAGAATTTAAAATTCCTTATGAATTTCGAATTTATATCTAGAAGAGAAACTATACCCTAAAATCAAGTTTCTAAGTGGTAGCCACATGAACCCAAATAATAATTCACAAAATTAAATCCAAAAAACTAACAAAAGTAGCATTAACAATACCCAACAACAGTATTAGCAAAAACCTAACAAAAGTAGCACTAACAATACCCAACAACAGTATTAGCAAAAGTTGGGAAAGAACATTTCTCTTTTTATTTAATAGAAAGAATTATTCGTAATAGGTAGAAAACAAATGCAGCAGTAAATTGCTTTTTAAAAAATTACAGAAATTGTTAACAAACCTGGATTTGATGCAGTTAAGCATGCAGCTCTTTATCCAGAAAACAGAGTAGGACCTGCCAAATTTTTTTTTTATTATTTTTATTTTTTATGTCACTCTGTACCATAAATGCAAATATAACTAAATTTTATCTTTTAAAAATCCATGAAAACAGAAGTTTGTCACTTTTAGAATATGAAATTTTTTTGTTTGAACCAAGTTCTTTCGCAACTTCTCAAAAAAAAAAAAATGTTCTTTCCCAACTGCCATATATGCAAGAAGAGCAAACACACAATAAGGCAATGCAACTCAACCCCCAAATACCATGCATGTACAGATTAAAAATATATACAACTTATTTCAACTTTATTCTCCTTGATTATATCATGTTCCAAATTCAAATGCAGCAATGAAAACATAAACTAAAGCAATAATATAGCACAAGACCAAACTCAATTGGTAGTGGGGTTAGAGAGAATTTACTGTGTTGCATAAGTAGAGAAGATTAAATTTCAATAACAAAATTTTATTCAAAATTGAGTCCTAAATCTGAAAAAGGAAAACCAAGATTCAGAGAGAAGAGTAAAAAGTTAATCTAAATCAAATTATTCACTGGGGAATTTAAACAAACACATAGAGGATTTTTTTTTTTTTTTTTTTTTTTTTTTTTTTTTAACAATGCAATACAACAGCGGTAAGGGGAAGAAAAAGGAAATTTAGCCACCAAAACCACACAAACAAAGAAGATTAAAAAAGAGAATCCCAAGCACTACAACTTAAAGGGGAAAACAAAAGAAGTCAGTTTTACCTGTAGCCGTTTCACTGGTTGGCGGTGGCAATAGGCTGGTTGACGAGGCTTGGGGACTCAGAAATTTCATCATCTAAGATGGAAATTGTTTCGGAGTTGTCGACAGGAAATAATCTTCAGACAGAGAGAGAGAGAGAGAAGAGTACAGAAGTGAAAAGTGACTGAGAAAAGTTTTTCTAATCTTTTGTAACTGCTGAGTGCTTACTCAAGACAAAACAGTGTGTCTCTAATTTATATAGGCAAATTGAACACAAAACGTTTTTTAAAATTTCACTGAAACGGTTTATTTTATCAGTCAATCGAACAGATACAATTTTTTTTTTTTTAACGAATCGTGTCATTAAATTATCAAGCCATGTGGCGCAATGAGAAGTAGTCAACAAAAAGTCAAACGTTTTGGCTATTAGTTATTATATAGATATAGATATAGATGTAGATATAGATTTAAAAAAAAAAATTATAGTTTAATTATTTATACTGTAAAAAGTGAGATTAAAACTGGATTTACAGAATAACCCCACAACAAATAAAGTAATTTAGTCTTACAATAACCCAACTCAATCAATAATACAATTGTTTACTTGCAATTGGCAATGCGACCAACATACTCAGTCCTAGGGAGATGCTCTCCTAGTGCTCCGTGAGTTGGTACCTCGGCGAGTGTACCAAATTGTTTAATACGCGCAATCCAAGCTGATTTCTTTTAGTTTGTAGTCTTTTTTGCACAAATCCCAACATAAAAAGGCTAGACATCTCACATCTTACGAAAATCATCTTCATGAGAGTGCAACATTTAAATGTAGAGCACAGATTTTTACAAGGGAAGGTAAAATTGGACTCTAATTTTTAATTTGAATTGAACACTTAGAAGGATAAATCTAGACACTTGGCACAAAATTAAAACTCTAATTAGAATTGTAATTTGAGATTCTCTCTGCTTCACTTATTATTATATATATAGATTTTAAATTCGTTATCAATCTTGGTACCTAGGGTTTATTGACATATCACTTCTATATCTTTCAATTCATTATCAATCTTTGTACCTAAGGTTTATTGACATGATCACATACAACATCTTCATTTTAATAATATTCATTCCCCAATAAAATACTAATTGATTTTGCTATAGATATTGTGCATTAATGATTACAGACGGGATGATTCATGAAAGAAAATTTCAATTTTTGTAAATTTATAAACTTATCTTTTCTTTTTCTTTTTTACTTTTTTTTCATATGATTTTTTGTATTTTGGGTAATTGATATTTTATTATTGGTTAGCCATGCGCCACATTATACTCAAGAAAGGAGACATGGCAAAATCTATGACTTTGGGTGAATTGGGTATTTCAATTTAATTTAATTTTGGTTTTATAAATTTTTATTGTAGGATTTCATATTAAAATTAGAATTTCCATTTAATTAGGTTTGTCATTTTTTCTCACTTTAATAGAAACTCTCAAAGTAAGTCCGAAGAAAGATTGAAGTAGATGAAGTTGGAAGTTTTAAAGTTGGAAATGTATAAATACTAATATAAGAAGTATATGTTTTTGTATATTTCTAAACATCTATCTTGTGGATGTCCTGGTTTTGTGTACATTCCTATTACTGTAGAATCTGTTACTTGATGCCCAACTTATTATCAATCTATAACACGAACTCCTTGTTGTTATTATTATTCCTTAATAGTAACAAGTTCTAATCATTAAAAATGTAACTTGAGTTAAAAGGGTCTACTAAAAATTATTCTAAAGTGATAGGTAGTTACAGGGAGTACAGGATTATTAGAGCTTATTTGATTGATTTTTCTAAGAGTTTACCTCATATCATGTTTTGGTTATTTGTTTGAGGTCAAGGATGACATTATTAAAGTTCAATTTCTAATAGTCTTATATTTTAAGATTTAATTTGAACCTTTTGAAAATATAGAGTTTAATTTGTAACTATACTTAAGGTATAGAGTTTAAATATCATTTTTTTCCTTTTCTTAGATGTGATATACTTAAAGTATAGTGTTTAAATATAATTTGTATTATTTTTTTCCTTTTCTTACGCGCGATTTTTTTTTTTTTGAGCTGCACATGGAATTTGATTTGGGTTTTCTTTATGATTTCCTCTTCATAATTATTTGTATTTTTATAAAATTTTTTTATCATATATACAAATATCAAGATTGTGAAAAAGGCTATAAATGTATAGAGAAGTTTTTGTGCACTTTAGTTAATAGAACCCAAAAAAAAAAAAAAAAAAAAGACAAAATTTGGTTACAAACTTGATTGTAGCCAAATGCTACAATACCCATTAAAAAATTTAACATGACTTC
Source organism: Quercus suber (assembly GCF_002906115.3). Lineage (NCBI taxonomy): Eukaryota > Viridiplantae > Streptophyta > Magnoliopsida > Fagales > Fagaceae > Quercus > Quercus suber. Next base: position 544,478 of record NW_027069776.1, on the reverse strand, counting down.
GTATTTTGGAAATTAAACTGTTAGATTGTATATTTTTAATGTTCTTAACATGCATATCAAATTTTGTATCAATCAGATATTATTTACCATTTGATCCATAAACTTATTTTTTATGCATAATCGTAGACTACAAAAATTCAAATTTAAATATTTGATTGATGACATAGTTATTGATTTATGATCTTTTAGATATTTTGCAAGCATAGAAGATATAAGAAATATATATATTTCAATAGTAGATTTGTCAAAATTTACATTTAATAAATAAATATTGAGTGGAGTTGTAGCTATTAAATAGACTTTGTCCAAACAAAAATATCAAGTCAACGACATAAACACAAGTGGCGACAAAGGAAACATAACATACACACAACAACAAGCCTTATTCCCAATTTTTTGAGATTAACTATGAATCATCAACATATTAGTCAGAGAAATTCAGAGAAAGAGAAAATATATATATATATATGTTAAACCCTATACTCTAAGTTTAGTTTCAAATTAAATTTCATAATTTTCAAAAGTTTTAAATTAAATCTTAAAATTTAAGACTATTATAAACTGAACTTTAAATAATTTCATAATTTTCATATTGAACACTGAACTTTTAAAAATGTATCCATATTAACAGTTAGATCAAATTCAAAGAGTATGGCATGGACATTAGTGACCCAACTATGAAGCTCAGTGATGTGATGTTAGCATCATAGATAAAGCTCTTTTGCTAATCAATTTGGCCTCTATTTTGTATATCATGTTGCAAACCCCTTTTTTTGTTTTTTTGCCAGGAGATTATCCAAGGTGTTAGAAGCCCCACTCGAGTTGTTTGCTTAGCTGAAGAGAGGTTGCAGGTTGCACATGGCTCCAACAGGTTATCCATGTCTTCTGTAGCTTTTCATGGTTTAATTTGAGTTCATTGAATTGATTTGGAGCAATGAATTTTACCTCATCTTTACTTGATTAGCTTCAAAAACCAAGTCAACAGTGCCAGTATTGGCTAGAACTGCGACTGGCATAAGGGAGAAATTGTGAAGGGTCGTTCAATCCTACAAATATTTTTCACCCTTGTCCGATTTTCTAAGCGGACAAAGATATGTTGTAGATTCTTTCTTGTCAATCAAGTTATCTTTAGCCTAACTAAAATTTTTCTTCATTTTCTGTAGAATTACTGGAAGTTTAAGCATATTAAATATAATTAAATTCCTTGTTAGACTGGTCAGTGATCTACTGATCTTCAGCTTTAGGTAGTTATGACACTTGAAAGCTCGGACATATGTTGAAAATACACGAGCTGTTTAGACCCCCAAATTAAAGTTACAGCTTGGTTGATTTTATACTAACTTAATAACAAGTGCGGAATAGTGTAAACACAAGCGTATAAGCAAGACAACTACTCTAATGCATATTTAAAGCAACACAACAGTAAAAATGAAATGAACAAGAGTAGGGAAGAGAGAAGCAAATACAGATAACACCGAGATGTGTTATCGAAGAGGAAACTGAAGAACTTGGTGAAAAACCTCTTCGCTGCCCTCCAAGCGAAAATCGATCTACTAGACAATCAGTTGGGATATAAGGGTGAGCAAGAGACCCTCCAAGCCTAATCTACCATTTGTACCTAAGCCCTCTAAACTCCTACTCTAACAAGACTTCTCGGAACCGTGTCTTGTCTAGTTTATCGGATCCCGCAATAAGCTCTATGTTGCATTTGCCATTCTAGGCTTCTTCTAATGCTTCCCAGTAGCACCAAAAATTTACTTGACACTCTCAAAGGGTGTGGTAAGTGTTTGGGCTATCAACCTCTCAATGGTATGGAAATGGAGAGGTAGGAGATGAAGAAATTCCCAAAACAAATGTGTAAAGGATTGTGGGTATAACAATCTCTAACTCTCAAGGTGTTTGGCCAGAATTTTCTCTCAGAAGCTCTCCTTTACATTTGTGGGTAATGTGGGTATATATAGTGTAGGCACAAAAAGTGTGAATCAGACTGGACAGGCTGGCAGAATAGAATGTCTCGCGGGTGTCTCGCGAGAAGGCTTTACCCGCGAGATACTTGCGAGACACAGCTGTCTTCATCTGGCCTGACTCTTCGCATTCCAGCATGTGCAGGGCACATGATATACTTCGCGGGATGCTAAGTCGCGAGATACCCGTGAAACCTTCTTTAGTCTTCAAATGCTTGAGTCTTCATACTACTCTCTCTATCACACAACCCTTATAATGAAATTTCACAATAAGTACAAGGTACAACAGATTGGAAATAATTATAATTAAATTTGACACGGAATATAAGCCAACAAAACATATAGTTGTAAATAACAACTTTACAGCACTTAATGTGGCATAAATCTAGATTCACATTTTATAATGAAATCATATCTAAATCTATCTGAGGTTGAGAAAAACTAAAACTTGTGGGATTGCAGTAAGGTTACTATTAAGTACATATGTGTAGATGTAACCTTGTATTCATCATGGAGAGTAGTCTAAGAGCATGTGATACTTAAATTAATTCTTGTTGTCATTGTCTGCAATGGCCAGTTTTGCGTGATTTGAGCTTAACAAGGCATTTTAGCTATTTTGGCAGTTGTGTTGGGAAATTGACTACAGAAATCTCATTTGTACTCTGCTTTGGAAAACTAGATTGACAAGTTTTGATACTGGGCGATTGTAGTTTTAAATTTCCACTTAAACAAGATGCTTGTGGGTTATTGATATGTCTTGTTGATGTTATGACTATTTGAAGCATTAGAAAGACGGAGAAAATGACTTGAAAAGAACCAGGGTGTAGTTGTAGAGATAGGGAAATAATAGACGATTTCACTAAGAAATGGGACACATTTGTTACTGAGGGCTCATGGGAACTAACATTGCCTTGGTGACCCAGCATTCCATGCTAATGTTTATAAACAGGAAACTGTGGTAATTTCCTTTCATCACATTTTGTATTCCAATTGATAAAAGGATTTTGTTAACGGTGCTCTTAGGTGCAACCAGCTCAAGGCATTGTGGGGCCTAAGGCATACTTTAAGTGGGGCTTATTCTTATAATTTATTTAATTTTAGGTTTTTTTTTTTACCCATTTAAAATCTATTTTTTTAGATGCAAAATTATAAATTAAAACGAATCCATCTAATTTTCAATTATTATATAATTAATATAAACACTATATATTAAGTGAAGCAACCAAATACTAAAAAATTATGATGGAAAATTTTAATAAAATTATATATTTGATATCTCTAAATAAAATTTGAGTATAAATTTATTTATTAGTGAGAAATTAATGAGTTCTTTCAATATTTGTGTGTGGGAGATTAACTAAGAAAAAAAAATTGTCATTGCCATGTTCAATAAAAAGATTTTTCTTTAACTGTTTTTTTTTTGGGTTAAAAAATATTTTTTATTTATTGGTGAATATTTGTGCTTAATACTTCCATTGGTACAAGGATATCTTTATTGGTAAAAATTTGGGGTCTTTAGGTGGATGCCTATTTACCTCACTCATTGAGCCGACAATTATGCTCTTAGCGTATTTGTTGATGGGTCATTTAAAAAAAATATTAATATCACTTTAATAAAAAATATCAAAAAATTAATTACTTTTTTACATAAATATTTTTTTTAAATAGTTTCTAAATTAATGCTGTTATAGCATTGGTTAACTTTTTGATTTGATAAAATACCAAAGGAAGGAAGGTGAGATGGAGCAAATAGCTGCTGCTGCTGCAGAGTTTCCAACTAAATCCTACAGTGTAAGGTGATCTATTTTTGATAAACGTGTAAGGTGGTATTTTGTATAGAATCCACCTAAGCATATCATCATATCATAAAAAGGGATTTTTTTTTTTTTTTTTATTCTTATAATTTATTTAATTTTAGGTTTTTTTTTTTACCCATTTAAAATCTATTTTTTTAGATGCAAAATTATAAATTAAAACGAATCCATCTAATTTTCAATTATTATATAATTAATATAAACACTATATATTAAGTGAAGCAACCAAATACTAAAAAATTATGATGGAAAATTTTAATAAAATTATATGTTTGATATCTCTAAATAAAATTTGAGTATAAATTTATTTATTAGTGAGAAATTAATGAGTTCTTTCAATATTTGTGTGTGGGAGATTAACTAAGAAAAAAAATTGTCATTGCCATGTTCAATAAAAAGATTTTTCTTTAACTGTTTTTTTTTTTTTTGGTTAAAAAATATTTTTTATTTATTGGTGAATATTTGTGCTTAATACTTCCATTGGTACAAGGATATCTTTATTGGTAAAAATTTGGGGTCTTTAGGTGGATGCCTATTTACTTCACTCATTGAGCCGCCAATTATGCTCTTAACGTATTTGTTGATGAGTCATTTAAAAAAAATATTAATATCACTTTAATAAAAAATATCAAAAAGTTAATTACTTTTTTACATAAATATTTTTTTTAAAAATAGTTTCTAAATTAATGCTGTTATAGCATTGGTTAACTTTTTGATTTGATAAAATACCAAAGGAAGGAAGGTGAGATGGAGCAAATAGCTGCTGCTGCTGCAGAGTTTCCAACTAAATCCTACAGTGTAAGGTGATCTATTTTTGATAAACGTGTAAGGTGGTATTTTGTATAGAATCCACCTAAGCATATCATCATATCATAAAAAGGGATTTTTTTTTTTTTTTTTCTTGGAAAAACATGTAATAACATAGGTAAATATAATATAAATTGTTGTGAAATTGATAAACCGCTACTAAAAACATGCAAAGCTCACCACACATGGAAGAGAAGACATCGAGGGCTGCTCTCCTCCAATTGAGATATGAGGGCTAATTTAATGTGGACTGATACAAATTGTTGGTCCTTGCCAGGGCTCATTTAAAGATGCAATAAATAGATCTGGCTTTGTTTTGGTGGAGAATGCGAAGAACTAGTCCCTATGAGTTATAACAAGTGAATCACGACAAATTTCCGCGTTATTATTATTATTTTTTTACCTTACCACCGCCCCACTAAACAAGACTTGGTTTCTATCACTTGGAACTTTCTGCGTTTTACTTATTCTTGTCTTCCACTTCTCTCAAAACTATTAAGCTTCAAACTTTCAATTCAAATGTCCACTTGATTTTTTTTTTTAGATTAATTTAATTTTTTAAGCCTACTTAGTTTCTTATATTCCTGGGAACAGTAGAAATATAGGCTCTCAACTCTTCATTATTCATAGCTCTTATACCCTCCATTTTGGATGGTTGCACACTGGTCCTCTACTAATAATTAGGCTTGTAATTTTCACTGATGTGATCAGCAAAATCAATATTCATGAACCCATCTTTCATACTTGACCTATCCATCAGTATTGCAATGCTGCTAGCAAAAATTCTCTGGCACTCTAGACTTGGCCACAAATCTGATCTCAAACCATTGGATGCCTTGACACCGCACAAAAAATGAATGAGTTGATAGAGATAGCTATTATTGTCACACTCCTGACTGTACGTTTTTGCCAATGACTTTTTCTTTTACCTTTTTACCTTATTTGCTTTATACTGTAAGATTGACTAAACAAATCAATTTCCAATTAAAACTGCATCCAAATGGTATTTCACAGTTTTGTGCGAGGGCGTGAAACTTAGTCTTATACATTGGTTGAATATGATCTTAAAAAAGAAGGATTGGAACAGATATAATTAGCTTTTCGAAGCGAAATGTTTCACATAAACCGTATGTCAACATTTTACACGTGAGAGAGAATGAACGTGAAACAATTAAACCATTAAACAATTACATCATTTGGAATTGTAGAGCAGCTGTCATCTATTAGACAGTTCAATGTCCAAAAGACACAGTCAGAAAAACACATCTAGGACAATACAATACTAATAAAACAAAAAAACAACGAAATTTTGGAATGCATGAACTGAAGATATAGAGAAGGGGTTTGACAAGAATTTCTAATGTCATTGAGTAGATTTTTTTAAAGGACATTTCCTTTTGAATTCCAAGCATCTATAGACTTTAGTTGAACTATAGGCCATATAAACCCCAAATCTGCAACAAGCCAACAGTTATAAATAGAATAAACCTATTCATTTAGTTTGAGACTTCAAATCAACAGGCACTAACTAGAATAGCACTATGCTATAGCATCGAGTAGTGAAGATGAATGCTAAATCACAGATACAAGACCATATATACAAACAAAACCATTGATGAAGACAGAAAATTAAGCATGCCATACAAGACCATGAGGCCCATTTGAGAATCCTTAACAACTCTTTAGTCTTTTAGACCAGTATTAATTAAGCAAGATAATTTAAGATGAAGCTTTGTTGATTTGAGGACCTCCTCCACTGCTTATTGGTGGTCTTGGTGGCGGTTTTAAAGCTCTTGATGACCTTGTGGCCTTGTCTGCCAACTCTTCCTGCATTACAAATACACATTAAACCAACAAACCTCTTAGTGTGTGTGTGTGTGTGTGAGAGAGAGAGAGAGAGAGAGAGATCTACATTGATTTTCATATCTCTTTCTGCATGTGAAGGAGGGTCTTGAGCTTCTTGTTCAGTTGTGGAGTGACTGGAATCATGACCAAGGCACTTAAGGAAAGCCTTGATGACTTGTTCGAAGAAATAGCAAGGGCTGTACAAATGATATGCTTCTTCTCTATTTCTTTGTTCCTCTGTCGAAGTCTCCATATCTTGTTGTTCTTCATCCATTTCTTTTCCTGTCTTGCTCAATCCACTTCTTCTTCTGTCACAGAGGTACGGTGAAGTTATTAATGCACCTGACACTTTGTATATATAAGGTGTCTTTAAAGAGACACCTGGCAGTTTTACATAAATTGTAGGTAATAGAGATACCTTTAACTTTGATTTCCAATTTTTGCTGTGATTTTCTATTTAATTTTTAGAAAGAGATTTATGTTGGGAAATGAGAATGACAAAGTTTTACTCCAAATCATATGAGAAGAAATTATTTCAATCCATAACGTGATGGTTCAAAAAATCATTCATGTATATTATGTCACATTATTCATTAAATTAGACTCTACTGATGGTTGAGCAGCTATGTTAAATAATTTGTTGAATGATAATTCCCGCCATTTGAAATAATTCCCGCCAAGCTTATTTCCTAGTCACTTTTTTGTTGCTAGCCAAACAAAGAGCAAGGAATTTTACTCTTTTTTTTTACTTGCAAACAAAGTCGGTTTTTTGCGTGAAAATTCTGTCAATGGGAGGGGGTGGAGGGTGTACACGTGTGTTAGGTGGGATTTTATTCCTTTGGAGCAACATAATCGTTCTCTTACTTAGGTCAAACATACTATGTCAAATAATTTGTTAAATGAATAATTTTCTTTATTTAAAATAAATCGACTTATTTGTTAGTCACTTTTTGTCTTATGAATTAGCAAATAATCCAGCTAACTAAACAAAATACAAGTATTATTATTATTATTATTTTTTTTTTACTTGTAAAAAAAAGTCATTTTTCAAGAGGTGAAAATTTATGTTCATGGTATGATTTGAACCGTGTATGTTTCTATTAGAAACTTAAAGAAATACTAGTTAAATTACAAAACTCTTTGAAAATGTTTTTATTCATTTAAAGCAGCATAAATTACATAATTGAGACTCTTTGCAAAACAAAGTCGGTTTTTTGCGTGAAAATTCTGTCAATGGGAGGGGGTGGAGGGTGTACACGTGTGTTAGGTGGGATTTTATTCCTTTGGAGCAACATAATCGTTCTCTTACTTAGGTCAAACATACTATGTCAAATAATTTGTTAAATGAATAATTTTCTTTATTTAAAATAAATCGACTTATTTGTTAGTCACTTTTTGTCTTATGAATTAGCAAATAATCCAGCTAACTAAACAAAATACAAGTATTATTATTATTATTATTTTTTTTTTACTTGTAAAAAAAAGTCATTTTTCAAGAGGTGAAAATTTATGTTCATGGTATGATTTGAACCGTGTATGTTTCTATTAGAAACTTAAAGAAATACTAGTTAAATTACAAAACTCTTTGAAAATGTTTTTATTCATTTAAAGCAGCATAAATTACATAATTGAGACTCTTTGCTGGTAGAATATGCTATATTGAAAAAGAGATTAAATTCTGTAAGGATGTGGTATAAAACCCATGTTTTACCCTTCTAATCCCAACATACCACATCATCTTATCATATATTTAAGAATAAGCACAACTCTACCTAATCAATTCTAATTCTCATATATAAATCCAACCAAATTGGGAGTTTATTGAAATGTTTTTAGGTGTGGTATGATGTAATGAATTTTAAATAAAATACTAATGTGACAATCACTTATTAGATAGTGTAAAACATGAGTTTTACACCCGTCCTTACCAAATTCGGACTCATCTAAAAATTGATATAAGCCAGCTTAATTGCATGTCACTTTTTGTCTCAAAAAAAGGCAAATAAGATTACTAAATGCACAACAAACATTTATTACTCTCTTTTATTATTATTATTATTATTTTTAATTAAAAAAAAAATATAAAAAGTGTTGTTTTTTGGGGGTAAAATAAGGACATTCACTTTAGTGGAGTGCAAAATATAAGATGCTACTTGCACTAGACTTGTGGGGATGTCTTTTTCCCCAAAAAGGGACTTGCCAACTCATTCATTAATTAAGATAATGCCAACATTAATAAAAGAGATAATACAACAAATTAATTATGGAAATTTCCTCCTTTTTTTTTTTTTTGAGTGACTATTGATGCACCTAATCTTTTAAGTCATGTGAATAAATCGCTAGACTATTATGTGTACATAAGAGTTTGTCCCAGCATTTTTTTAAAACGTCATAAGAGATAAGCCTGTACCAGCGCTCAAAACCAACGATTTACAAAGCGCTACAATAGGCTTATAGCAGCGTTTTTCAAAAACGCTGGTATAAGAAGCCCAAAAGCGCTAGGATAGGGTTACTAATTTCCCTTATGGGAAAGACTTCTCTTGGCGCTTTTAAAAGCGCTGGGATAGGGCACCGTATTCTAGCACTTTTAAAAGGGCTGGGACAGGTCTCTCCATTCCCGTATGGAGAATGACTTATCGCAACGCTTTTAAAAGCGCTGGGACAACTCTTTCTCCATAAGGGAATGAAAATGACCTATCCCAGCGCTTTTAAAAGCGCTGGGACAAGTCTCTCTATTCCCTTATGGAGAAAGAGTTATCACATCACTTTTTGAAGCGTTGGAATAGGTCAACCTATTCCAGCGCTCCAAAAGTGCTGGGATAGGTCACCTAAAGTGCTAGGATAGGTCACGTAGGAAATGACCAAAAGACCCCAAGCCTAAGAAATGACTAAAATACCCCAAAACCATAAAATGACCAAAATACTCCTGAAACTTAAAAAAATGACCAAAATATCACTCGAAACCTAAAAATTACCAAAAATACCCCCAAAGCCCAAAAAATGACCAAAATACCCCAAAATTTTCCCAAAATCCCAAAAATGACCAAAATACCCTCGAAAATTAAAAATGACTAAAATACCCCCCAAACCTAAAAAAATGACCAAAATAAAGTTCGAAACCTTAAAAAAGACCAAAATACCTTCGAAACCTAAAAATGACTAAAATACCCCCGAAACCCAAAATAATGACCAAAATACCCCTGAAACCTGTAAAAATCATCTATAGGGATTTGTTAATGATCAAATGACCAAAATATCGTCCAAATACAAAAAAAAATGACCAAAATACCCCAAAAACCTAAAAATGACCAAAATCCCCCCCCAAAACCTAAAAATTATAGGAATACCCTTGAAGTCCAAAAAATGACCAAAATACCCCCGAAAACTAAAAGATGATCAAAATACCCCCGACACCAAAAAATCACCTAAATACACTTGAAACCCCAAAAAAGAAATAGTCCTAAATACCTCCTGAAACCTAAAAAATGACCAAAATACTCTTGAAACCTAAAAAATGGCCAAAATAACCCCGAAGCCTAAAAATTGATCAAAATAACCTTGAAATCTAAAAATGACCAAAATACCCCCTAGTACCTAAAAAATGACCAAAATAACTCTGAAGCCTAAAAATTGACGAAAATAATCCTAAAACCAAAAAATGACCAAAATACCTCCCTAAACCTAAAAAATGACCAGAATATCCCTGAAACCTATAAATGACCAAAATACCCTCAAACCTATAAAGTGACGAAAATACCCCTAAACCTTTGTAATAACCCAAATAAACCCAAAACCTCAAAAATGGCCACAAATAGCCTGAAACCTCTAAAATGACCAAAAATACCCTAAAACGACTGATATACCTCTAAACCTTTAAAACAACCAAAATACCCCTCAAAATATCTAAAATGACCAACACACCACTAATCCTATAAGATGAACAAAATACACCCAAAGCCTTTAAAATTACCAAAATGGGGGTTTAGGGGGTATTTTGGTCATTTGCAATGTTTAGGGAGTATTTTGGTCATTTTTTAGTTTTAGGGGGATTTTGGTAATTTTTTAGGTTTAGGGTGTATTTTTATCGACTTACAAGATTAAGGGGCATTTCGGCCATTTTTAAGGTTCCGATATGCTATCAGATGGACGATATTGGTGAGGTGAATGAATTAATAATTTCTTTTAGTATCAACCAACATTCAATGTGGAATTTTGCATGCAGAGTTGCAGACTTTTTACGCCAAGTTCTTTTGGCAAAATAATAGTCTAGCTATGATACGAATATGAAATAGCCATATCATATGATGTTTGAGATTTATGCTAAATTTATATTTTGATAACTAATGATGTAATAAATCAACAGTTGAACTCCTCGTCTAGCTGATGACTGTGTTGTGAAATGGGTCATCGTGTAGATAGAGAATCTGCGAAATGAACTAGGTGAAAGAGTAATACGTCGGTGTGGTGTCAACCAAACTACCTCTGATACTTAAGTTAGTAAGGGAGAAATATTTTAGAGAGAAACAGACTAGAGAGTGATTTTTGTAGAGTATTTGTGTGTAATTGATCATACCTTGGGTTTCTGGTGCTTTCTCTTTTATAGTTAAGTGCCTAATCAATGGGCAATGAATCATCGTATTTATGCTCAACGGCTAGTGCGTTACAAAATCTTTGTCTGAAGGTTACAACTCATTCTGTGACCGTTACTCCGTCCGTTACGTTTTGTCATCAATAATCGTAATAAATGTGTAATGTCTTCTCCAGGTAAATGATGATTTTCGCGCAGTGACGACCATAAATTTTTGACTCATCAGCTGCCCCCTTGTTCAAATTGTTGTCTGGTAGATGAGATAAGAACAAATTCATCTGGCGCTTCGTATTCCATGTATTGCGCATGTTTTGGCCACTTGTTTGCATTTTTCCCTCCTTTTTCCTTTCTTTTGTATTTTTTCCTCATTCAGTTTCTGTTCTAGGGTTTGTTTCTTCTCCGAGCTTCCTTTCTCTGTCCTGCGTTTCTTGGTAAGTGCTTTGTGCTATTTCTTCTTTTCTGATTCTTTCATGGTAGATTATTTTGCTATTAGAGTAAATTGTCCTTCGATAGCTTTCTTTTTCACTCATTTAGGTAGTTTACTTGAGTTCGTAAAGGGAAGTGCCTTGAAAGGATTAGTTCTCTTTGTAGGAGAGGACTGTCCGTATACCTCTGTCCTTTCTTCGTTATTTCCTCTGGTTTCCCATTCTGTAGGGTAGCTAGGTCGTTGAAAATGTCTAAGGCAAGGTCTAGCAATCTAGAGACAGGGCTATCCCCATCTGATGATCGTGTGGTCTCGGAGGCTACTTCTATGTCTACCCCCTATAAAGCCTAGAACATCTCGTGTTCCCTTATGGGAAAGGCGAGCAGCGAATCAGGAATGGGTTTCAGTTCCCTAATTCTGTGAAAATTAGGATCCTGAGTGATGAAGAGAAGGCTTGTCACTCTTATGCTGATGAGGTTTATTTTTATGAGGCCAATTTTGTCAGTGGCCTTCGTTTCCATGTTCATCCCTTTGTTAGGGAACTTTTTCCTATTTGCATCTTGTTCTGGCACAGTTAGTGCCTAACTTTTGGCAGATTCTTGTTTCTTGCATGGTGGTATGGATGTCCGCCAATGATGGTGATGTCATCAGGAGGGATGAATTCCTCCATTTTTATCATTTGAGGAAATTTAAGGACCCTGGCTATTATGAGTTTAAGCCATGGGATAGGGCTTCTAGGTTAATCCTTGATTATCCCTCGTCTCTCCGAAACTGGAAGCCAAATTTCTTTTGTATCTCTGGAAGTGGTTGGTGTTTGTCCCTGGTGAGGACCTGGACGACGCCCCCAAGTTTTTTCGTAGTGGGGAGTTCCTGTGTCTGGTGCGTCTTTCTCGTCTTTTTAGTTGCTTTTCCCTTCTTTTATAAGTGACGATGACAAGTGACTTACTTGTATTCTTATTTTGCAGTTGCCCAATGTCCTCCTCTGAAGAAAAGGTACCAACATAGCGCTGAGAAAAAAGGAGTATCTTGAGTCTGTCAAGGATTTTGAAGAACTTGTTTCTCCTCAGTCTTTGTTTTTACACTTTTTGGGTCCAGAATCGTCTACTAAGGTTCGAAAGAATTTAGAAGTTGTGAAAAAGAGTACGTGTTTCTTCCTTCTTTCTTTCTTTTTTTTTTTCTTTTTTTAACTTTTGCCTCGTCCTTTCAGGAATGACGACTAGGTTTAGCAAGCAGAATTTAGCTTAGGCCCAAGAGAAGAAGGCTAAGTGTGGCATTGTTAGTGGTCTATTGTCCAAGAAAAGGCTGGTGACGTTGTTAAGAAAGATCCTATGATAACACCTTCTCCTACCTACTCGCCTGCCAAGCGCCCTGCCTCTCCCACTTCGTCGTTGGAGATGATCATCTCTGGTAGAAAGGAGACTAGGAAGAAGAACAAGGCTAGTGGTAAATCTTTCCTTCCTACCTTCTGGGATGATGCTGACGCAGCAACTTTGAAGGCCTATAAGGCACTTTCTGTGGATGATCTGGGTCCTCTGATGGCGAAGTCATCTAGCACGGTGATGTCATCCCATATCCATAAGCTTGTGTAGGTAGGCTGTTTTTAGCTTCTTCTTTTTCTTCGTTTTGCTTCTACAAAGTGAGAATTTATTTGTAGGCTTTGGGGGAGTCCATGTTCATCTTTAGGAAGCTCTTGGACTTAGAAAAGAAGGTGGCCATGTCTGAACCCTTGGTTTAGTCTTTATCCGCTGAGAATGAGAGGCTAGAGAACAAGGTTGCTATTCTTACTGCCAAGGCTGAAAATGACAAGGAGCGTGTGGCAACCTTGGAGAAATGCCTGCAAGTGGAGAAGGACATCTGCAAGTTGAAGGACCAAGCAGATTGGTGGACCTGGAGTTGAAACTGCAGAACGTTGGGGCCACGACAGTACCAGACTTCAAAGACTCTAACGAGTATTCTGACGACATGTGCAAGTACTACGTGAAGGGCTTCGATCTCCTCGTGAAGTGGATTGCAAAGCATCACCTTGACTTGGACCTCTCTGGCTTGGCTGTGGACGATGTTGAGAAGGAACTTATGTCTGATCGTCCCTTTGAGGCTACAGTGGAGAATGTGACGGAGGAAGTCACTGACGCTGCGGAAGTAATGAAGAAGGCCCTTACAGACTCTGTCCCTGATGAGCAGATCTTTTTTTTTTTCTTTTTCAATTTTTCTTTGCAAGGCAAGAACAATGTTTCTCTTTGGGCCCGTTGTTTTGGGCAATTGAACAATTCCTTTGACTTTAGCTGTAGTAAACAACTTTTTTATGTTTGGACAACCTTTTATGACGATGTTAGGTGTGTTGAATCAACTTTTATGTTAAGCTTGCATTTGAACAACTTTTGGTACTTAGCTTATATACGATCAGCCTTTTACCTCCAGCCGTGTTGGAATGATTTTTCACTAAGTCATATTTGGCTGACGAGCCCTCGCTGTGTTTGAATAGCTATTATTGAGTCATGTCTGAATGACGATTTTAGTTGTGTTTGAACAACTTTACATTTTTTTTTAACTGTGTTTGAACATCTTTTTTATTGAGTCATGTTTGAATGATGATTTTAGTTGTGTTTGAACAACTTAACATTTTTAGTGTTTTGAATAGCTTTTTATTGAGTCATGTTTGAATGACGATTTTAGTTGTGTTGAACAACTTAACATTTTGTTGGAAATTTAGACCCCTTAACCAACCAGATTGCGTAGCCTAGTTAATTAGCCAAGTTGTTACTTAGTCAAATTAAACAATTATAGGTTAAAACAATCAAACAATCATATCAAGAATATAATGCAGCGGAATAATAAATAACCACAAGATATGATCACTGAGAACCACCAATAAAACCTATAGACTCTAAGATCTATATTTAGACAAGTTTGTGTTCACGATTTGCCAATTGTTCTAAACATTTAGAACCTAACACATTTTTTAGCTGCGTTTGAATGATGATTTTAGTTGTGTTTGAACAACTTAACATTTTTTAGCTTTGTTTGAACAGCTCTTTATTGAGTCATGTTTGAATGACGGCGTTGTGCTATACTCGTGACTTAGAGTCGTGGTATTGGAGCGTCTTTTAGGTTAACCATTTCTTGTTTTGTCTTAAATGACAATTATATTGGTTGTGTTTGAACAACTTAACATTTTTTAGCTGTGTTTGAATAGCTTTTTATTGAGTCATGTTTGAATGACGATTTTAGTTGTGTTTGAACAACTTAACATTTTGTTGGAAATTTAGACCCCTTAAACCAACCAGATTGCGTAGCCTAGTTAATTAGCCAAGTTGTTACTTAGTCAAATTAAACAATTATAGGTTAAAACAATCAAACAATCATATCAAGAATATAATGCAGCGGAATAATAAATAACACAAGATATGATCACTGAGGAAACCACACGGTAAAAACCTGGGGAGGATTTGACCCACCGATCCTCAAGGCAAACCTGAATCCACTATGAGAGAATCAAAGTTCATACAGAAGGACTACAAGCTCCCCGCTTGACTTCCTAATGCTACCCACTAGTAGAACTTACTGACACGACCACGTGCAAACTTCGAATCCACGGACTCCTTCTTTCTTGGACTCTTCAATCAAGTACAAGCACCCTCGCTTGTGTATCTTTAAGTTCTTGAATCTGCAACTGAATGATTATCAAGATGTTGATAACCCTAAGTTTATGTGAAGGAAAGCTTCTTAAAGATCTCACAAGAGATTCACATAAATAGCAATATGAGCAATAAAGACCTTAGAGAGGTTTGGATACAAAACCCTAGATACAAAAGAGACACTCTCTTCTCTCTCTCTAAAAAGCGCTCAAAAACGTGGCTTAGGATTTCCTTTATATAGTGGGAGAATTAGATCTGAAACCCTAATCCTTAATGGGCTTAAGCTGCTGTTTGGGCCGACTTAAAATTCTGCATATACGATTTTCGATCGATCGAGCCTGTTCTTCGATCGAACGAACTAGGCAGAATATGAAGTCTTCTTCCTGCAGCTTGTATGTTCTTGAATCTTGACTTGAATCACTTTGAGCATTGTCTAATAAAACCTATAGACTCTAAGATCTATATTTAGACAAGTTTGTGTTCACGATTTGCCAATTGTTCTAAACATTTAGAACCTAACACATTTTTTAGCTGCGTTTGAATGATGATTTTAGTTGTGTTTGAACAACTTAACATTTTTTAGCTTTGTTTGAACAGCTCTTTATTGAGTCATGTTTGAATGACGGCGTTGTGCTATACTCGTGACTTAGAGTCGTGGTATTGGAGCGTCTTTTAGGTTAAACATTTCTTGTTTTGTCTTAAATGACGATTATATTGGTTGTGTTTGAACAACTTAACATTTTTTAGCTGTGTTTGAATAGCTTTTTATTGAGTCATGTTTGAATGACGATTTTAGTTGTGTTCGAACAATTTAACATTTTTTTTAGCTGTGTTTGAACGGCTTTTTATTGAGTCATGTTTGAATGACGATTTTAGTTGTGTTTGAACAACTTAACATTTTTTTAGCTGTGTTTGAATAGCTTTTTATTGAGTCATGTTTGAATGACAGCATTGCGCTATACTTGTGACTTAGAGTTGTGGTTTTGGAACGTCTTTTAGGTTAACCATTTCTTGTTTTGTCTTGAATGACGATTATATTGGTTGTGTTTGAACAACTTTGATTTAGTCGACTTTGGTAGTTGTGTATCAACAACTTTGATGGCTATGACACCGTTGACTGTGCGTGGATAACTTTTGATTTGAAATTTTAATGGTGGAGGTCCTTGAGAAGTCTCCCAAGGACGACTCCTAAGCGTGGCACATGTTTTGATAGTGATAGATCATGGATAATCATTGATAAATATGCATGGATAATGCTTTCATGTATTATTGATCTTATGAATGACAAAAGTATACTGATATGAAGATTAAGCAAAATGTAAAGCACTCCTTACTGGTAGTATTTTTTCAAGTGTTCTATGTTCCATGGTCGAGGTAGTTCCTGGTCGTCTAAAGGTTTCAGGTAGTAGAAGCCTTATCTAGAATGATGGATTACTTCGTAGAAACCTTCCTAGGCTACTCCCAATTTTCCTTGGGATGGGTCCTTTGTTGCCTGTGATACCTTTCTAAGGATGAGGTCTCTTGTGTAGAATCTTTTTACCTTAACCTTTTTGTTATAGTATCTGGCTATTGTTTCTTTGTGTTTGACCATTCGCTTTATAGCTTCTTCTTTGACTTCATCAATTAGGTCCAGATTGCTGTTAAGCTCATTCTAGTTCTTCTTGTCTTCATAAGTTTTAACTCGGAAGCTCGGAAGTCCTGCTTCTACTGGTATGACGACCTTAGTGCCAAATGTCAGTTTGAATGGTGTTTCTCCTGTTTGAACTCTTGTGGTCATCCTATATGCCCAAATGACATTTTGTAGTTCTTTAGGCCATGCCCCCTTTGCCCCCTCAAGCCTAGTTTTGATAATTTTGAGCAAACTTTTGTTCGTCACTTCTGTTTGGTCGTTGGCCTGAGGGTGTCTTCACTGTCTTGGAGAAGAGTAGTGATTCTTGACTCGTAAGTCTTGGCAAAATTTTCAAAACTTGGGATTGTCATACTGCTTTCCATTGTCTGATATTATGACATGTGAGACTCCAAGCCTGCAGATGATGTTTTTCCACACAAAACTTGTGACTTTAGCCTCTGTTATCGTCGTCATTGGCTCTACTTCTACCTATTTTGTGAAGTAATCAATTGCAACAATCAGAAATCTAAGCTGCTTCTTCCTTAGAAGGAATGGACCCATAATGTCAATTCCCTATTGGGCAAAGGGCCATGCTGAGAATATGGGTGTCATCATCTCTCCTGGTCTCATCTAGGCATTTGCGAAGCGTTGACACTTGCCATATGCTCTGATGATGTCATATACATCTATTTGTAAGGGTGGCTAATAATATCTTGCTTTGAGCGCTTTTCCTGCTAAGGATCTTGCCCTAACGTGGTTTTCATAGACTCCTTCATGTATCTTGCGGAGCACATAGTCTACTTCTTTTGAGTTAGCACATCTTAGAAATGGGAGTGAGTAAACTCGTCTGTATAGCACGTCGTCAATAATGATGAAGCGAGCTGCTCTGATTTGTATCTTCCTTGCTTCCACCTTATTTTTGGGGAGCCATCCTTCCTTCAAGTAACAGACAATGGGAGTCATCCACTCATCTTGTTCTTTTATCTTCAGAACTTGCTCACCTTCTATGCTTGGCTGCCCCTTTATCTCTGTACATAGTTCAGAGGTTGCATTGTAGTCGTCTGACGAGGCCAATCTGGCTAGGAAGTCAGCTTCAGTGTTTTTGGTTCTTGGGATTTGCACAAAGTCTAGGTTGTCAAAGTGCTGTAAGGGTCGTTGGACGATCTTTAAGTACTTCTACATCCTTTCTTCTTTGGCTTCATAATCTCCCTTCACTCGTCGTATTATTAGCAGAGAATCAGCTTGGACGATAAGGTTCTTTGCTTCTAGAACCTTCACTAGACTTAGCCCTGTTAACAATGCTTCGTATTCTACCTCGTTATTTGTTACTGGAAACTGCAATCTAACTGCATACTTCAATGTCTCTTTTTCTGGAGATATGAGCACTACTCCTACTCCTCTTAGTTTCTTCATGGCAAACCCATCTGTTTGAATTGTCCATGTTTCCATAGGAGGTTCTTCTTCCTTATAAAGGTAAGTGAATTCTGCAATAAAATCTGCTAGCACTTGGGCTTTGATTGTTGCTCGAGGCCGATATTCGATGTCAAATTGGCCCAATTCAATCATCCATTAAATAAGTCGTCCTGCTGCATCTATTATGTTCATCGTCTTTCTTATGGGTTGGTCTATCATGACAACGATGGGGTGTGCTTGGAATGTCTGGCTGGTATAATAAACTGGCTTCTGAATGTTCCCTTCTTCTCTAATCAGTGCCGAACTTACTGTAGTATTGGATACCGCTAAATAGAGGAACAACCTCTCCCCCATCACCGAGGGGCTTAATAGAGATGGCTTTGTCAAGTAGGGGTGTGCGCGGTTCGGTCGATTTTTTCTTAAATTTATTACCGAACCGATAAGGATCAGTTTTCTCATAATTGGAATCGATGCATACTGCCTAGTGTCAATTTTTCGGCCTTTAGCGGTGCAGTTTTTTGTGGTCGGTATAATCGGTTTGGTCAGTTTGAAAAATTGGACTTTCAAGCAGTGTAACACTATAAACTTTATACTAGGCAGAACTGTGGATGCTATTAAAACTTTAGTTATTTAAAGAAAAAGTCCAACAGTGTAACACGAAAAAAAAAAATAACACTATAAACTTTATACTATCTAGAACTATGGATGCTATTAAAACTTTAGTTATTTAAAAAAAAAAAGTCCAACAGTGTAACACAAAAAAAAAAAAAAAAAAAAGAAAAAGTCCAACAGTGTAACACGAAAAAAAAAAAAAAAAACACTATAAACTTTATACTATCTAGAACTATGGATGCTATTAAAACTTTAGTTATTTAAAAAAAAAAGTCCAACAGTGTAACACAAAAAAAAATGCCATAAATGTTATTTAAATTTTAATTGGTAGACAACTAGACATGAATACATGATGGATGTGGGAGTGGGACTTGAACTTGAAGTAATAGTGTAACACTATAAGCTTAATTTGGAATCAGACATATAGAGAAAAAGATTATTAAGAACTTAAGCCTTAAGGGCGAAAGGTGAGAGAGGAGAGGGGATTACAGATGGCTTGCTGTAGATTAGGCCGAGTGGCTGGCAGTAACTGCTTGATTGGTGAGGTGTCTAATGATGAGGCTTGAGAGGGCAAAGGCCAGCCAAGCCGAGAGGTGAGAGCGAGAGAGAGAGTGAAGGCCAGCGGTCAGAGAATAGAATGAATTTATAGCAGGCAAAACTCAGAAAACCTAGCATAAAACAACGTTGTTTTTATTTTTTATTTATTTTTTATTTTTTTATTTTAATAATAATAACAAGTGAAACGACGACATTGTTTTAAAAAAAAATTTAAGAAATCCTAGTGAAACGACGCCGTATTACTTCAATTGAAATTTATATCTCTATAATCTGTATCAATTCAGTTTGGTTTGACTCATCTCGGTTTCGGACATTCTACTCTGACGTTTGAACCGCACTAGCATCAAAAATCGCTTCACCCTCCGCTTGTCGGCATTAGTACTGTCGGTCGGTTACAGCTGCAGTACAGAATGATTGGTGACAGTCGGTTTCCTCGGTGATGGTAAGCTTTTGCACACCTCTATTGTCAAGTACTCCTTTAACTTGGCAAAGGCTTCCTCGCACTCGTCATTCCACTGAAAGGATTTCTTCAATACCTTGAAGAATGACATGCATTTTTCTGTTGCCCTAGAGATGAATCTGTTTAGGACTGCGACTTTTCCTATCAAGCTCTGCACCTCCTTCACTGTTTTTGGTGATTTGACCTCTATTATTTATTTTACTTTTTCTAGATTTGCCTCTATTTCTCGTTGGGACACCATGAATCCCAAGAATTTTTCTGAAGCAACAACAAAAAAGACACTTGGTAGGGTTTAATTTCATATTGTACTTACGTAGTGTGCTGAAGGTCTCTTTGAAATCGTCTAAGTGGTTGGCTTCGTCTTTACTTTTCACCAACATATCATTTACATACACCTCCACATTCCTTCCAATCTAGTGAGAGAACATACGGTTCACCAATCTTTGGTAGGTGGCTCCTGCATTCTTTAGTCCAAAGGTCATAACTTTGTAGTAGTACAACCCTTGGCTAGTAACAAACGAGGTTTTCCCTTGATTGTCTTCGTCCATAAGAATTTGGTTGTATCTAGAAAATGCATCTATGAAACTCAAGAGCTTGTGTCCAGCAATTGAGTCTACCAGCTGATCAATCCTCGGCAAGGGGAAGCTATCTTTTGGCAAGTTTTGTTCAAGTCTGTGAAATTGATGCACATTCTCTACTTGCCATTACTCTTCTTTACCATGACCACGTTTGCTAGTCAATTTAGATAGAAGACCTCCCTGATGAAGTTGGCTTCTAATAGCTTCTCTACTTCTTCAGTTATAGCTTTATTATGCTGAGGCACAAATATTCTCTGCTTCTGCTATACGAGCTTGCATTATGGGTTAACGTTGAGACGATGCTGTATGATCTTCCTATCAATCCTGGGCATATCCTTGTGTTTCTAGGCGAAAACATCTTGGTTTGCCCTTAAGAAGGAGATCATCTTCTCTTTTTCTAAAGTTGGGAGTGCATTCCTATCTTCAATACCTTTGTCAAATCTCTTGGGACGATCTCAATTTCTTGTGGTGTTTCTGATGGTTCAGGGATGGGATCTGGTTCATTGATCACCCATATGTGGTTCTCTCCCAATGCTAAGGAAGCTTGATAGCATTCTCTTGCTAGAACTTGGTCTCTTCTGATTTCTTCTACTCCATAGGCTATTGGAAACTTTACTTTCAAGTAATACGTTGATGTTACTACTCTTAATCTGTTGAGCGCAGGTCTCCCCAAGATGATGTTGTATGTTGAAGGGCAATCAACTATGAGGAAATCAATTTCCTTGGTAACCTGTGCTGGGTGAGTTCTTGCAATCACAGTTAGAATGACGATGCCTTATGAAGCTTACCAGAGGTGAGATGAAAGGCCTGATCATTTTCTTATCCAGCTTCATCTGCTGAAATGGGGGCAAATAGATGATATCTGCCAATCTTCTGTTGTCAATGATATCTGTCGATTATTGATGGATCATCATGGGTTTGCCTGATGTTGCGATCGTCTCTCTCTAAGAAGACAATGTCAGACTTGTCATTCTTTGGCATCTTCATTGGAGGGAGCCGCGAATGGACGTTGTTTATTTCTTTCCCTTATGCTTTCTTTAGGGACTTCAGCATTTTGCTTGCCATTAGTCCTCCCGAGATTTTCTTTATCTCTCCTGCAGGGGCTTTACTATCCCCTGCCTCTGGAGTTCTATCTTGGTCGTCCTTTCGTTAGTATCTATAGGGCTACGTCTTTCTGACGTACTTCTGTAACTTCCCTTGCCAGATCAAAGTCTCCACCTGGTCTTTCAAATGTTTGCACTCATCAGTGCGATGCCCATGGTCCTAGTTAAACCTACAGTACTTGTTTTTTTTTTTTTTTTTTTTTTTTTTTTTTCT
>NW_027069776.1:485044-518494 GCF_002906115.3 Quercus suber | reverse complement strand
TGGCTTTGGAGACTTTTTGATTGGCTTATTTGCGTAGGGGACCTGCTCAATTTAAAAAAAAAAAAATCGTGGTGATAGTGTTTCACAAGATAAATATGCACAAATTTTGGTAGTTTAATGTTTTGACAATTTGTACTCGTCTTGATATTGCATATGTTGTTAGTAGATTGAATAAAAACACTCATAATCCTAGTATTGAGCATTGGGTGCAATATCTAAATTATTGAGATATTTAGAGGGGACTTTTGATTTTGGTTTGTCATATTGTGGCTATCATACTGTTTTAGAAGGATATTGTGATGCTAACTAGATCTCTGATACAGATGAGGTGAAGCTCACTAGTGGATATGTGTTTACACTAGCTGGAGGGGCTGTCTCTTGGAAGTCAACCAAGAAGACTTGCATAGTGAGATCTAATATGAAAACAGAGTTAGTGGCCTTAGAGAAGGCTAGGTCTGGAGCTGTATGGCTTAGGAGTATATTAATTGATATGCCTCATTTTACTAACTCTATTGTCTCTGTTTGCTTTCCTTCTGATTGCTAGACTGCCATAATCTGTGCTAAGAGCAAAGTTTATAAATGGAAAAATCGACATATCCAATTGAGGCTAAGGAAACTTATTGATAATGATGTTATGTCATTGGAGTTTGTGAAATGGGAAAAGTCAACATATCCAATTGAGGCTGAGGCAGCTTATTGATAATGATGTTATGTCAATGGAATTTGTGAGGTATGAAAGGAATTTGGCCAATCCTTTGACCAAACCACTAGCAATGAGGCTGATGAGTGAGACATTTAGGGGGATTGGACTGATACCCAAGTTGCGACACTGTGGCTAATGCCTAACCTCTCTCTGATGGGTGATTCCACGCAAGAGGTTAAATGGGTAGAGGTCATTAGTGGTCCATGAGCATTGTCATTTGTTTCGTGTTTTCTGCTATCTCGATAAGGAGATTAGTGATGAGTCCATCCCTATGGTGTGAGACAGTGCTAAGTTGCAGAATTTGGTGAGGATGAGCTTAGGCTCTTAATGGATCCATATCCCTACTTGTTGGGATGGGGTGTATCTGCAAGCACTCTTGATGGATGCCATTGATTAAGTTGCAGATTGTTAGAGGTTGAGCTTTAGGCTCTTAATGGATCCATACTCCCTACTTGTTGGGATGGGGTGTTCTACACGCACTCCTGATGGATGCCACCTATGTGTGAGTGGAAGTTGTGCCGCTTCCTATGAGACTTTTTGGGTAGGTCTCTAGAGCTCTCATGAAACCCAATGGCGCATGGCCTGGATAAGGCGCCAACCCGCTTAAAAACAACCTTGATAAAGAAAGTTATGTGGGTGGTAAGTTTGGTTTACTAATAGCTTGGTTAAAAAAGTTTTAACTGCACCATTGTCTTTTAGTTCCTACTTATTTATCCTATGTATGGTTAAAACCTTCTGGTACCATATTGATGCATGCTCTCTTTAGTTGCGTGCCTTTTCTATTTTGTGTTTGTAACATGTGGGGGATTGTTGGTGTGGGTGTGTGTTCCAAACACTTTTATTCTTATTTATTTTCTAGCCGTTGAAAATTTATGAGTAAAATAGCCGTTGAGCAATTATGAGAAAAATAGCCGTTGGGCTTTTAAGGATTATTAGTAACTAATAACTACAGACTATTATCTTCATAAGTAACCTATAAAATACTCATCATAACACAATTTCTAAAGGAGTCTTTTCACTACTCTATGTTTTAGATACACAATTCTGCTATCTTTCTCTCTTATATCTTTCTCTATAAGAATAGTTGTTCTAAGGAAAGGCAATAGAGGGTTGTTCTTAAACCTTTTGTGAGTGGAAGTGCGTACATCACAAAGGTCGACGCTATAGTCTAATCCTGGGGGGTTGTTTGGCCAAGAGAACCAATCGCACCAAATTTTACTTTGGGTGGCACGAATCAACCTTTAAAGACAACGCTTTTGCAGCGTGATTCTATAGCATTGTGAGATTGTTCTAAATTCGTTTTTTATTTTATGTTCTTGCTAATTATTTGGGATATTATTTTTGTATCAAAAATTGTTTATTCACTAAAATATTTCCAACATAAGTATAATGATATCAATTATTTATCTATAATACATACACTCATAAAACACATATATCTTCACGAAAAAATTTTTATGCTGTAATCATCCGTCTTGTTGTCACCTCCATCATAATCACAATCACTATTGTATAAACTTTTGATAATATCATTAATTTTCTTATTTGGTTATCATAAATATCCAATCCAAATGGAAAGTGGCCGTATGCAAAAATTTTTTTTTTAAAAAATCTGATTTTGATCCCAAAATAACTAAGCTAAAGATTAATTATAATTGAATTTGTTTATGTATCTCAGAGATGTAATAGAACAACACATGCCTTTGGTTCAGAAGCTTCTCACTATGGGAATACTATGGTTTGGATATATCACATCATCCTTACTAAGGTAAATATTTCTATAACTATTTTGACTTAAGGTAATATGCAAGTATCAATGTGATTATAAGGTGTGTCGATGGCTTTCTGCAAGCATTGATGGCCTTTATCAAGGTTTCTATTTTGCAATTTGGCTTTATTTCAAAAGGGAATGAATTCGTTTTGCCTCAAGAAAATGGACTTGTATCCCATCGATGTTATATATTGCTAACAACGCTACATAGGTAAAAGAGTAATAATGAATTAATGATTACTGACGAACTACTTGCATTTACACCTTTACACTAAATCCTAAACTAGGAATAAGATGGTATGATAACAAGTCAGAGACGTCTTGGATATGTGTCATGAGAAGCCCTCCATTTATACGTAGTTATTTCTAGAGCTAATAACCATCACTGAAAGCGATGGGAGTATTTTACTCACTCAATAGCAACCACCTTCCTTTTATCTTCAAATCCTCTATTTGATTGACAAGTAGTTTCAAGTCTTCTATGTTACTGAATAACACGTAGCATAATTGCCAACTTACATGTATAATAATTTCCATAGCATATGATGAAGTCAAATTCGTCAGTTGATAGGTTCGTCCAGATGAAGTCTGACCAAAGACTTTAAATTTCGGCACAAGATCAAAGAATTGTGTTTCTCTTGGGAAGATCACTGGTGTGGTACCAGCCAATGAGCTTCTGATAGTAAAGTCGGATACTAAGAGAGAAAATGATGAAGGATTGATAGAGCTAAGATGTTTGTAAGTACTTTTACTTGAGGGATGATGTATTTATATAGGATTTCGCCTTTCTAGCCGTTGGAGGCTTTCAATAGTGGCTTAAATGCCTTTTTGTAACACCCTGGTAATTTAATGAGGTGATATGAAGATCCCTCCAATGGCCATGTTTTTGTATTCATCTATGTGTAACGGCTCATGCATTAAATGCTCTTTTATGGCACTTTGGTCGTCCAATAGCCTCTGTGGATGGTAGGAATTTCTTGATTCATCAACATATTGTTTGGTCTATATGTGTGAGTAAAGTCACACATTGAAAAATGATAAGAAGAATTAGTGGTTAATATAACATAATTAAGCACATACCCATTGAGCTTAGGCTTTTTGGGTAAAAGTGTATCTTTATATGATATATTAATTACTCAAGGAAGCTTCCCAATGTGTTTATCTCCTCAACGAGTGGTATCAAAGCTCATGGTAGTGTGGGACAATAGAGGCAAGGTTAACGAAGTTCTTTTCATAGTTGGAGCAGCCCACACAAATGATTGTGAAAAAGTCACAACAAATGAGTATTATTGCCAATGAATAACCATCACTGAAAGCGATGGGAGTATTTTACTCACTCAATAGCAACCACCTTCCTTTTATCTTCAAATCCTCTATTTGATTGACAAGTAGTTTCAAGTCTTCTATGTTACTGAATAACACGTAGCATAATTGCCAACTTACATGTATAATAATTTCCATAGCATATGATGAAGTCAAATTCGTCAGTTGATAGGTTCGTCCAGATGAAGTCTGACCAAAGACTTTAAATTTCGGCACAAGATCAAAGAATTGTGTTTCTCTTGGGAAGATCACTGGTGTGGTACCAGCCAATGAGCTTCTGATAGTAAAGTCGGATACTAAGAGAGAAAATGATGAAGGATTGATAGAGCTAAGATGTTTGTAAGTACTTTTACTTGAGGGATGATGTATTTATATAGGATTTCGCCTTTCTAGCCGTTGGAGGCTTTCAATAGTGGCTTAAATGCCTTTTTGTAACACCCTGGTAATTTAATGAGGTGATATGAAGATCCCTCCAATGGCCATGTTTTTGTATTCATCTATGTGTAACGGCTCATGCATTAAATGCTCTTTTATGGCACTTTGGTCGTCCAATAGCCTCTGTGGATGGTAGGAATTTCTTGATTCATCAACATATTGTTTGGTCTATATGTGTGAGTAAAGTCACACATTGAAAAATGATAAGAAGAATTAGTGGTTAATATAACATAATTAAGCACATACCCATTGAGCTTAGGCTTTTTGGGTAAAAGTGTATCTTTATATGATATATTAATTACTCAAGGAAGCTTCCCAATGTGTTTATCTCCTCAACGAGTGGTATCAAAGCTCATGGTAGTGTGGGACAATAGAGGCAAGGTTAACGAAGTTCTTTTCATAGTTGGAGCAGCCCACACAAATGATTGTGAAAAAGTCACAACAAATGAGTATTATTGCCAATGATGCTAGATAATAATAAGGTGCGAGGTTCCCATAGAGAATAAAAGACGCACGGGATTGACATGTGGAAAGTAGAAACTCATAGATAATGCACTAGTGAAGGAAAAGACCCATTAGGCAAGGAGGAGTGAGGAAGACTTGTTTATGACCTACAGAAAGGTCTTAAAGCCCACAAAGAGACAGAGACTCACATGTAAGTGAGAGATTATTGGGTATACACCTGTAAGTAAAGTCCCACATTAAAAAATGATAAGAAGAATAAGTGGTTAATATAAAATAATTAAGCACATACCCATAGGACTTAGTTTTTTTTAGATTTAAGTATGTCTTTATATATTATATTAACTATTCAAAGAAACTCCCGTTTATCACCATCACGATTATGATTTCGTGCGGCTTAATTTGGTTCTCAAGACCACAGTTTCGTCTTGCCTCTTGACCTTGAGACCACAGTTTGGTCTCGACGTTAAGACCAATTTGTTATTATTTTATGATACACACAAAATCCTTTTCCTCAAAGCTGACCAAAAATCTATCATTTTATATATAAACAATGCTACCGTTTCTTTAACAAATAAAATAAAAATAAAAATAAATTGATGCCTATAATTCACCGGGGAAAAAAAGAGAGAGAGACCCATTAATCACTTTCGATCTCAGGGGAGTCACAATGTGTATTATCTACAAATGCAAATAATTTTATGCAAATAATTTCATACATTAGCTTTCTTTCCTAAATCTCTTTTCCTTCCTTTTTCTTTGCTCTGGTGTTGAAGAATTTTCAGAGTTGGAGTCTAGTCCTAAACACTTTAAAAATGCAACTCTAGCAAGCCTGAAATAATGGCAAGGATGTAATAAGTGGGTTGCAGATGACCCTTCCCTTTCTGTAATGTCTTCTCCTCCTCTCACTAATCTTCTACTCGTGCTTGTTGCTATTTCTCCTTTTATAATATTCTCTCCAACCTGTGAATATTTTTACAAACTATTAGCCATCCTCCACAAAAGATATGCATAATTAAACACCCAAATATGAAATTTAAGATGGTTAAAAAAAGGCTTGTTAAGTTTTCTTTTGTGTCTCAATTTTGTTTGTTTATATTTAATGGTCATTCTTTTTTTGTATCAATTTTGTGTCTTTATTTTCGGTGGTCATTTTACTTGCTTTTATGGTACCTAACCACAAACGCAAAGTTGATCCTTCCTGTTTTTTCAAATATAAATATTAAAGAAAGTTATGAGATTAGTTCAGAGACTGAGCACAAAAAGAAGTAAGGTCAAATATGTTCAAGTTATTATGGCCAAGAAAAATTCATGCTAAAGTTATGACTGATTTTTTAGTTTGGCTGAGGGAGAGGGATTTAGTTCAAATTCTTAGATAATATCAACAATACCACCAAACAAATGCGTCCAAATTCTCTATATCACTTTTTGTATACCATTTTATGTTCCACCAACCACTTTTTTTATACCATTTTTTCCAATTTTATATGATTGCTTTTCATTTTAAACTTCAGTTACTCTATAAGGAAAAAAAAAAAAAAAATGGAAGTAGCGATTGGTAGAACATAGAGTGATATACAAAACGTGGTACAGAAAATACACATCTTTAATTAATTTTAATTATTTATTAAAAAAATTATTAGAGACATTTGAGAGGCGTACACATCACATATCCAATACATTAATTTCAGGAATGAGAAATGCTGAAGCTACTAGAGATTGTCCTACAAAATGCCTATCAATTAAAATAGCAAGAATATGGGCATCATTTAAACAACATAATGAATAAATATATTTTTTTAGAGCATAATAAAAATATGTTTAAATTACTTTTTTATGATTAATGACATATCAATTTATAAGGTTATAATAAGTTTTAGTTAGCTCAATGATAAATGCTCTAATGGTGAATAAAAGATCTGGAGTTCAATCTCATCTACACTACCAATTAGTGTATTAGTCTAATAATAAAGAGCATCATTGAAGCAGATATTATAAGTTGAAATTCTCTTAAAAAAAAATTATAAGGTCTAAACAATAAATTTGTAATGTCTCTAGCATTAATCTTTCAAAAAATTTTCAAATTTGACTTGACCCATCTAAACCAAAGTCATGCTCCTTTTTTTCCTCCTAAATGTTCTTCTCCTATTTCCCTTTTTCAATTAAAAAAATTTAAGGAGTCATTTGGCTTCATAAAAACGACAAAAGTTCTAAAAGACCAGGATTTGCTGACTTGGTGCTTTTTGTTTGGCTTTTTCCGCTTTTGTTTTTTCTATCTAGTTTATTTGTTTATGTCAATTTTCTAAAATCTTCTTTTTTAGACATTATTATGACAAATGCTGGTATGAATGGTATGATCATTTATTAATTAATATATAAAAAAAAAAAAAAAAAAAAAAAAAAAAAACTCTTGACCGATTTGGCATATCTTTATTGCATTTTTTTTCTTCAAATGAATGGTAATTGATAAGGTGGGTAGGCCCAGTAGGGTAGATTTCCGTGTTGGCAACGAGACCAATTAGAAATGGGTCATTAGCTGTACACCAAATGTTGAATATTTTAGATACTAAAATAAGAGTAAACATAATGGCAAAATTAAAAAATATATATAAAAAAAAAAAACTCATCTGCAAATTTGGACAAATACACACAATTTTTGAGAATTGAGGAGGATAAGAACAGGTAGAAAGTGAATAGTGATGGCATTGAGGGATAAGATAATTAAAGTATGTCTCCATGAATAAATGAATGAATTAACAAATAAAGCTTAAGCATCATCTTCATTTTTTGAAACAAAAGGAAATGCTTTCACTTTTTTTTTTTAAGAGAAGCTTTACAAATTGAACACACTTACAGTCTTACATGGCTCTATCATAATAAATAAGGACATTATCTTATATTTGTTACTCAATTTTGAACAAAATGGCTAATCTTTTTTTGTCTTGAAAGATACTAGGTCTACAACAATTTTACAATATTTTTACAACAATTCACATGTGTTTAGTTGTTATTGGTTCAAATTTGAAACTAACACAAAAATTACTTTTTTGCCCCAATAATAACAACCAGTAACAACTTGCCACTTAAAATTTGTTGTAAAAATATTGTAAACATGTCATTTCTCTTTTGTCTTATATATTGAATAAGAATCTATTATCAAATTCCTCACCCCAAGCTGTAACAATGAATTAAAAATTAAATTAAAAATAATACCATGCGTTCAATTCAAGGACTCCAACAAAGTAAATTACTTTGGACATTGAACTCACCAAAAAAAAAATTGTAAACTATAGAGTATAGACCAAGTTCCTTAACTTTTTGTTTTGCTTTATAATATGAAACTTCCTATATGATTTTTTTGTTGAGGCAACAAGATTACGAGAATTTGCTAGTTTTGCAACTGAACAATTATTAACAAAGAATTAGCATATGCTGTCATATCCTAAACTTTGGGGTTTTCGACTTCTAATTTTGTGGGTCAGCTTAGCTATCCCTTTTACTCACCTTTTTCCTAGGAGAAAATCGAAACTAAAATAGAAACCGAGACCAATTTCTATCTTTTTGAATCCTAAGGCCCTAGATCATGAGAATTATCAAATTCCTCACCCCAAGCTGTAACAATGAATTAAAAATTAAATTAAAAATAATACCATGCGTTCAATTCAAGGACTCCAACAAAGTAAATTACTTTGGACATTGAACTCACCAAAAAAAAAATGTAAACTATAGAGTATAGACCAAGTTCCTTAACTTTTTGTTTTGCTTTATAATATGAAACTTCCTATATGATTTTTTTGTTGAGGCAACAAGATTACGAGAATTTGCTAGTTTTGCAACTGAACAATTATTAACAAAGAATTAGCATATGCTGTCATATCCTAAACTTTGGGGTTTTCGACTTCTAATTTTGTGGGTCAGCTTAGCTATCCCTTTTACTCACCTTTTTCCTAGGAGAAAATCGAAACTAAAATAGAAACCGAGACCAATTTCTATCTTTTTGAATCCTAAGGCCCTAGATCATGAGCAAATAATTGGGTACGAAGGCACTGTGATGTGTGAATGAGATACTTGAAATAAAGTGGATAAAACTTTTATATATTAGATTAAGAAAGAGGGGTATAGAAATGGGTCCGCATATTGTACCAAATCCATTCAGTATTTGCAACAAAAGTATTCTCAGGAATCTAAATCTTAAAAGATTAGCTGGTACCATACCTAAAGGTCCTAAACTATAAACAGCACAAAATTTTCAGTTTAAAGGAGTGAGCACTAGAATCTAGAATCAAATTTTTAGTGAAGCTGATTTGAACATGTTCTAAGTTGTTTGGTCTTCCAAAATAAGAAATCCAACTGAACTTGATCAAGCAGATATATGATATATCCCAGTCCAATGATCAAAATCTATAATGGGGTCTCCCATAAATAGATAAAATCTAAGGTTGAAGACAATAAATAAAAATCTTATCTTTCCCAACGGTTTCATAACCACCAAAAGCCAAAACGTGTGTATACAGCATACAAATAAGGTAGTTGGTATTTTGGAGTTGGGTATGGTACAACATGGAACAAGAACATGTTTAAGAGAGGCACATCACATAGAAAAGAATGGTAAGGAAATTCATACCTGGGTAGTCTCTAAGCAATTTGTAACAATTGATGTGTTATTGTGCTTTGGAATTGACTTTTCTATCTGGGTTTCATTGGAAACCATTTGGCTGGTAGATGGTGAAGCAGTGGAACTGTAATTATCTGAGCGATCTGAAGCTAAAAGGCTGAAGCCATAGAGGAGAAAAATGAGGAGGATGAGGACTAAGAGTTGGATCCAAATAAGCCAAGGAATTTTGTAGCTTTCTAGTGTAAGTTCATCCCCAAAATCAAACATGTTTTGGGATATATTTCTATGACTTTGGTGAAAGATATTTCTAAGAAAGAGAGAGAGAGAGAGAGAGAGAAGAGAGAGTTGGGATTGAAGAAGAATGGTAGGTATGAAATATGGTTGTTTTGCTTTATTCAGCCCAAAAAAAAACCAAGAAGTAAAAATGGTTGCTTTGCTTAGAGGGAAAAGAGAGAGAGAGAGGGAGAAGGGCGGATAAAGCAAAGGGACGGCGAAGGAACTTGGAAGGGTGGATTGGAATATTTTTATAGAAGAAGTGATGACTTTAAAAAAATATGAACTCTAAAGTGCACACGTCGGATCAAAGTCCACGCGCCAATCTTTGTGCGTGAAACAACAAGAGTCACAGGACCCAAGGAATTTGACTCACTTTTACAATCTATTACATATGCAAAAAAAAATCAGTAACTCAAAAAAAAAAAAATATATATATATATGTAAAAAATAAAAAATAAAAATCTAATACCACAAAAAAATGTACAATTTTTTTCATAATTGTTTATGTAAAAGTGATATATAATCAAAAAAATCTACCATATAAAATAATTATAACAAAATTTGTAATTTTTTATGTGATAAAATTATTCATTTTTATAAAACTTGTAGATCGTGGGAACTGATAAAAAAGAAACAGTAATTCATTGGAATTTATTTTACAAATATTATAAAAAAAAATATCATAATAATTAATAAGTTTTTTTGTTCACTTTAAATCCTAAATTAATTTTCACAATGCCTAAATATTGGCCCACTTAAGCATGTAGTGTGCAGGTTTAGTTAATATCAACAAACCAAATTATGATAAATGATAAATAAATATTAATATTTTGATAAAAAAATATATATAGTTGGAGTAGATAATAGAATTTTTTTCTAAATTAAATCATATTAACACTTAATAAGATACATAGAATTTGAATTGGAGTATAAATTTTAATTTCTTGAAATTTAAGTATAGAATTTTAACTAAAATAAACTATCATAACAATTAGAAAGATAAAGATAAACTAATTTTATATTTTTAGCCACTTGTTGCATAGAGAAATTAGTCATTAGGCACAATTAAGATTCCTAAGAGCCAGTATTAGTAATACCAGTTCAAAGTAAGGTAGCGACTTAAGTAAAAAACTTTTCCATGCTCTCCTTTGTAGCACCCCTTCCGCTCTCACTCACTCATACCTTACCCATATTATCCTATAGTTTTTTTTCCATTAACCCTACCCTATACATCCTCAAAAGCTAAGGAATAGTCAGATTACTTTATAATGGAGGTCTCAGACCTCATAGCTCACACAAAGAACTGCATATGCATAGATGCCTATCTTGAGCTCCCTCCAAACCAATATGACCCAAACAACTCACCATGGGTGCTATTAGGAAAGTTTATAACCTATAAATCTATAGGTATATCCATAATTTTAGAGGTGGTGAATAGAGCTTGGAGACTAGCTTTCCAGATTCGAGTGAGTCGACTAGATAACTATACGTTTATGTTTCACTTCCAGCATGAAGCGGACATGGCTAACGCCTATTGCAGAAGGCCTTGGTCTATCCGAGGTGGGCTCCTAGTGCTAAAGCAATGGAACCCTTCCTCACATGGCAAGAGGTTCCCTTCACAACATCAGCGTTCTAGGTACAAGTGCATGGTCTCCCGAAGTTATGGAGATCTCCAAACAACCTCCGTTTAATCGGTAATAAAGCTGGAAATGTTGTTGAAGTAGACTTAGCTAGAGATGGAGGTGGAACGTGGAAGAGATTCATACACATGCAAATCGAAGTTGAGCTCAATCGACCACTCATACCAAGGATCTTTTTTCCTAGAAACAATCTTCCTCATCTCTGGATTAGCTTAAGATATGAAAAGTTGTTGGACGTGTGCCACCGATGAGGGATTATTGGCCACGAAACTCATGCATGCCAAGGAAAAGCGTTTCTTATCTGGAATCCGTTTGGCCACGAGTTCATTGCCACAGGGCCATGGTTGAAAGCAGAAAATAACACCACACCGGTGGAGTTATTCCACGATCCTGGCTGTCTCGCTTAATCTGTGGCGCTCTCCATGGACAGCTTAAACGAAGCAAAATCTCAAACAGAATTTCCAGCACATCAAGCCACGTCATCAAACCAAGACGAAGC
Source organism: Quercus suber (assembly GCF_002906115.3). Lineage (NCBI taxonomy): Eukaryota > Viridiplantae > Streptophyta > Magnoliopsida > Fagales > Fagaceae > Quercus > Quercus suber. Next base: position 506,770 of record NW_027069776.1, on the reverse strand, counting down.
ACACACTCCTTGCCTTTGCACTATACCTTAGGAGAGTAGCACTAGTGGGATATTACTGTACTAGACCGCTTGCCAGAAGGAAGGTACACTTATGGGGACTAGCAAGCAACCACTGGCAATCCCACCCACACACATCGTCAATCTTTCCCATACCCCATCCGAGCCTAATCTGAACCCAAAAGCGAACAACCTAACGCCACTATCCACCAACATAGAGGACACAAGCCCACTATTCACCAATATAGATTATTTAAGCCCATTTTTCCCCCTAGGTTTCGGCCCACATATTGTTATCTCAAACCAAACTGGTCTGACTATAACAAAAACATAACCTGAAGATAAGTTTAACCTAATCCAAGATAATGCCCTTTATCTCTAATTGAAGACATCCTAAACTCACTCACTGCAAAATACACCAGAAAACCCGTTTGTACCTTAAACACCTTAAGCCGCTCCACCACAACCCTCCTAAGAAGAAAGCCTTAATCTGAACCCTACACACAAAAGGAAGGTCACACGATAGGAGCTTGAAAACCATAACAAAAGAGTTAGATTGGAAGTTCAGGCCTCCGAAGAGGTTGTTTTCGACCCCGAGGTGAGCCCAATGCCTCTTGAGGAAAGGCAGAAAGGTAAGACTAGCTCATCAAGCCAATGCAATTCAGAACTCCAAGGTGAGCCCTTTATGCCTATCTTTACCCTTTCTGATTCTCCCACCATGACATGCTCTGTTTCTACTTGTTGCTCTGTTTCTACTATTACGGTCGAGGAGGCAGGCCTTATCAAGACCCCAACCTCCCCATGAAGGTCTTAGGCTGGAACTATCACAGCATTTGTAACGCCATGACAGTAAGAGCCCTTAAGGCTCACGTTAAGAGGAATAGCCTTGATATTATTTTTCTTAGTGAAAACAATACTTTTGTACATAGGATGAAGTTAGTATTGAAAGCAATAAAGTTTACTGATATATGTGTTGTTGAGGTCAAACGTATTGCAAGTGGTATTTGTGTGATGTGGAAATCTAGTCTTTCTATTCACCAAGTGGAATATGATAAAAATATCATTGCTCTTTGCGATTGGCTTTTGGTTAGTTTCTACGACCCTCTCTATCCAGCAAAGAAACAAAAAGCTTGGGAGAACCTTATGGCCTTTCTAAATTCTTATCAATGCCCATGGTCTGCATTGGTGATTTCAACTTCACCATAAATGATAAGGAAATTTTCAGGGGGAACAAATGAGGCGAATCATCAACCACCAACTTTTTGAAGGAACTTATCTTTGAGTTTGGTTCAATTGATCTTGGTTTTTCTGGTAACACTTTCACGTGGGCTAGAGGAAAATGGGGTAGTTTTGCTATCAGAAGAAGGCTAGATAGAGCCATTGCTAGTATTTCATGGCGCCTAGCATTTCCAAAAGTTGTAGTAACTCATCTGGGGGCTCTCAAATCGGATCACACCCCTATCCTATTAGATACCAATTTAGAAGATAGTTTTGCCCACAGACCGTTCCAGTTTGAAGCTGCCTGGATAAAAGACAATGGGTGCAACTCCATTGTGGAAAAGGCGTGGAACGAAGAAACTAGAGGATAATCTTTCTTTAAGCTTTACAAAAAGCAAGCCAAAACAAGGGAAGCACTTTGCAAGTGGAACAAAGAAGTGTTCAGGCATTGCCAAGTCAGAATCAACCTATTAATGGACAAGATTTTTGAAGTCCAAAAGAGGCCTCCCTTTGAGAACAATGGAAGAATTGAGGAAGAGCTCCAGATTGAGCTGTCAGAATGGCTTTTTAGAAGTGAAATCCTTTGGAAGAAAAAATCTTGCGAGCTATGGCTAAAGGAAGGAGATAGGAACAGGAAAATTTTCCATCTCTCTACCATCACTAGGAGAAGGCAAAATAATATAGATGCTATCAAAACAGAGGAGAGAAGATGGGTTACTAGCTCAAACCAAATCAGGCATCTATTTTTCTCTTCTTTCAAAAGTTTGTTTGTTGAGGAATATGTGTACTTTCCAAAGCATCTTGACAACATCCTGACAAGTTGCATCACTGAGGAGGAGAACTCCATTTTAAAGAAGGTTCCAACTCGAGAAGATATCAAGGAAACACTGTTCCAAATGCAGAACCTAAAAGCTCCCGGCCCCGATGGCTTCCATGCCTTCTTTTACAAAGTATTCTGGTCCATTGTAGGGGATACAGTAGCAAATGCAATCATATCTTTCTTCACAGACGGATGCTTGCCTAAAGAAGCCAACAATTCATTTCTCGTTCTTATATCGAAAATGACCAACCCAACATCTGTAAACGACTTTCGGCCCATAAGCCTGTGCAATGTTATGTACAAGATCATATCCAAACTACTGGTTGCAAAGTTAAGACCTCTTCTTCATAAGATAATCTCTCCCTGTCAGTCGGCTTTTATATCAGGCAAATGGATTGCAGAAAATCAGGTAGTCGTCCATGAGCTTCTCCACAATTTTAAGACCAAGAAAGTCAAATCTGGTTTTATGGCCATCAAGCTTGACCTTCAGAAAGCATATGACAGATTCAGTTGAAAGTTCATCCATGCTATTCTTACCAACCTCAAGTTCAATTATGTCTTCACCAATTGAATTCTGAATTGCATTTCTTCTATATCCTTTGAAGTGCTAGTAAATGGGGGCAAGTCGGACCAATTCAAACCAAGCAGAGGGCTAAGGCAAGGCGACCCATTGTCGCCTTATTTATTCATTTTGGGTCAGGAAGTTTTATCAAGAATGTTAGATAAGGAGCTTAGAGATGGCAATATTAGTGGTGCTAAACCAAGTATAAGGGGACTTGCCCTAACGCATGTCATGTATGCTAACGACATAGTCCTTTCTCTAAAGCAACAAGAAATGATGCAAAAAGGATTGCTGATTGCTTGAAAAGTATTGTACATGGTTAGAGCAAAGTATTAATAGAGGAAAATCTAGGATTTTCTTTTCAAAGCATATTGGGCCTAATAGCAGACAAGCAATGAGGTAGCAACTTTACATGAAAAGACTCAGAAAAGATGCGGTGTACCTTGGAGCACCAATGTTCTTGTCCAGATCACCCTCTAAAGATTTTAAATTTTTGCAAGACAAGCTGGAAGCAAAATTAACAGGTTGGAGGAGCAAATGTCTTTCCTGGGCGAGTAGATGCATACTCATAAATTTCGTAACCCAAGCAATACCTACTTACACTCTTTCTTCCTTTGATATCCCTATTAAGAATTGTGACAAATTGGACTCGCTCTCTAGAAGGTTTTGGTGGAAACCCAAAGAGAAGGAAGGAAGATTCATTGCCTGGAAATGGTGGAGTAAGCTATGTCAGCCAAAATGCGTAAGCCGTCTCGGCTTCAAAAAAACAAGAGAGGTAAATGAAGCACTTCTAGCCAAGTCAGCCTGGATGGTGGCTTTTGGCAAACAAAGCCTTTGTATGGAAGTATTGCGGTCAAAGTATAAAGTCAAGGAGGATTGGCTTAGAACAAAGCCTAATAAATTTGCCTCTCCTACATGGCGTGCGATAGAAAGAGCAAAGAAGTTTATTGAAAAAGGAGCTTGCTTCCTTTTGGGAGATAGGAAATCCATTAACGTATGGGCTAATCCTTGGGTGCCTTGGATTGAGGATTTTAAGCCGAAGCCAAGGATAGATGACTACCTCCAACTTCCCATTAAGGCACACCATCTCATCGACCATACCTCTAAAGCATGGGATAAAGACATGGTAAAAGAAATCTTTTCACCAGAAGCTGCGCAAGCCATCCTCACAATCCCAATCCCACACCACCCCAGGCAAGATAGGCTCATTTGGTTGCCTGACCCCAAGGGAACCTTTACTGTAAAACCTATTCATCATGTGGCATTTACCCAAGTTCGTGATGGAAGCCTAGTTAACTCCCTTTGGAAGAATTTGTGGAAAGCGAGGCTTTCAGAACATCTAAAAATGTTATTATGGAGGATTGGAGCCAATGTCATTCCCACAAGAGAGAATCTCCAACAAAGAATATAGCATATAGACCCAAGCTACAATCTTTGCAACGCAGAAGTTGAGAGCAGAATCCATCTTTTCTTAAAGTGTCATTTTGCCAGAACTTTTTGGACAATTACAAGTTGGGGCATCAGGATTGATACTGCACCTCTAACCTCAGGCGAGGACATCATAAAGCTGATCATTAACCCACCTAATGCCCCAATACCAGCAAAATGAGCAATGGACTGTAACTCTAAACATTGCACTCATCATTGACAAAATTTGGAATTCTAGAAACCTCAAGTTTTTCCAACAAGAACAAGCCAACTTGCTCAATGCCAGGTGTTGGAAAATTTAGACCCCAGTTGATAGAATTAATAAGTTTTAAACCTAAGTAGTTAATTAGATTTATTATGAATCAAACTTGTTAAACAAACAAACATCAATATCATGTCAAAATCATGCAGCGGAAAAAATAAATAAGACAAGATATGATGACCCAGGAAAACTAATGAAACCAACCAGTTTCACAGTAAAAAACCTAGGGGGAAACTTTCCCGAAAAGCAATCCACTATAGTAAAGAGTGTTAGGTTCTAAATGTTTAGAACAATTGGCAAATCGTGAACACAAACTTGTCTAGATATAGATCTTAGAGTCTATAGGTTTTATTAGACAATGCTCAAGGTGATTCAAGTCAAGATTCAAGAACATACAAGCTGCAGGAAGAAAACTTCATATTCTGCCTGGTTCGATCAATCGAAGAACAGGCTCGATCGATCAAAAATCGTATCTGCAGAAATTTAAGTCGGCCCAAACAGCAGCTTAAGCCCATTAAGGATTAGGGTTTCAGATCTACTTCTCCCACTATATAAAGGAAACCCTAAGCCACATTTTTGAGAGCTTTTAGAGAGAGAGAAGAGAGTGCCTCTTTTGTATCTAGGGTTTTGTACCCAAACCTCTCTAAGTCTTTGTTGCTCATATTGCTGTTTATGTGAATCTCTTGTGAGATCTTTGAGGAGCTTTCCTTCACATAAACTTAGGGTTATCAACATCTTGATGATCATTCAGTTGCAGATTCAAGAACTTAAAGATATACAAGCGGGGGTGCTTGTACGTGATTGAAGAGTCCAAGAAAGAAGGAGTCCGTGGATTCGGAGTTTGCACGTGGTCGTGTCAGTAAGTTCTACTGGTGGGTAGCATTAGAAAGTCAAGCGGGGAGCTTGTAGTCCTTCTGTATGAACTTCGATTCTTTCGCATAGTGGATTCAGGTTTACCTTGAGGATAGCTAGGTCAAATCCTCCCCAGGTTTTTACCGTGTGGTTTCCTGGGTCGTCATATCTTGTGTTCATTTATTTTCCGCTGCTTTATATCTTGATATGATTATTTGATTGCTTTAACCTAGAATTGCATAATTTGACTAAGTAACAACTTGGCTAATTAATCTAGGCTAACCAATCTGGTTGTTTTAAGGGGTCTAAATTTCCAACAAAGAGAAGTTTCAGATCTAGTACAAAACCTTTGTCCCGAGACTCTACAATCCCCGTAGATGAACTCACAGCAGAAACCTTCTACCGCTTCAGAACCTCTGAACTCTTCAGTATATGAATGCCACCCTTTTTATTGTTGCACGGATCCCAGTACGTGACTAACTCCTTTGCACGAATCCCAGTACGTGACTCACTCACCAACTTGAAGAAGATTTTGGTTGCAAAGTTCTTCACTTCATCAACAATGAAGATTAAGAAGCACTTGGTTACAAAACCCAAAGGCGCAAAGACGCAGTAACTTCTTTTAGAGAGAATAAGGCATCGATCACCTTTTGCATATGTTCTCCTTGTATTCTCTTATGTGACGGCCTCTAAAATAAGCCTTATACAGGTCTAGCATTGTGAGAAAAGAAACCCTACACAAATACATAAGCCTGGCCCAAAAACAGAAATCTGAATTCCCGTAACCTCGACAGATAGTAGCTATCAAGGAGGTGTCGAGAAGGTGTCGAGATTTAATGAATCTTGACAGATAGCAGCTATCGAGGAGGTGTCGAGAAGGTGTCGAGGAGACAGAAACTTTCTCGATCAATCGAGAAGCTATCGAGAAGCTATCGAGATTGTGATAAGCATCAGCTGAAGATCTTGACAGATAGCCAGGTGTCGAAGAGCTATCGAAAAGCTATCGAGCTATCTATCCGCAGGTGTCGAGATATCTGTCCAGCTTTATTGAACACCTTTTCTTCACTTGTTTCTTGGTCCAATCTTCATGGCTTTAATACTAGACTTGAACAACATGTTTCTTCAAGTATTAAACACAACTTAGATCTACCCAAATACAAGTAAAGTGCGTTTTGTCAAAGGATTAGCCAACTACATAAAATATTCCTTAACAATCTCCCCTTTTGGGCAATCCGTGACAAAACCACAACAAACAAATGAACATATGAGAGAAGTTATAAATCACTCAACTCATACTCACTTGTTTAATACAATAAAAATCTATCCTAACACAAACTCTTGAAAAACTTTGCAAGAAGAGAGTTTTATGGCAAGTAGACTTTGACAACCTATATTTTTGAAACACTTTAAACAAAACTCATCAAGGCATCTTAGTGTGAAACAGAAATAATAGATTGCATACAAGTATAAGAAACATGTGTATGAAGAAAGAAAAGAAACAACACATGTAAAGGTAGGTGAAGAAGACATACATCATCATATCATATAACAAAGATAAGCACAATGTATGTAAACATGGTCACAAGACCCAAGGTACAAGAAGAAGGAAGTAAACACTCCCCCTAACAAGATGAAACACATCTCCCCCTTACAAAGGAATGTATTTCTCCCCCTAACATGTTGAATCTTAAAAAGAAACCACATATTCTCCACAAATTCTCCCCCTTTTTGTCATGATTGACAAAGGGTATAACAAGCTAGAAAGCTTCACCTGAGAAACATAAAGATGATCAAGGATGATCAATGGGGCACAAAGAAATCCATATAAATGCATGAATGTAATGAAACGAAGATGCTATGGATGACAAGATAATAGAAGGATGTAAAACATGTGAAAAACAAGAAAAATGTTAAGCACATAGATCCCAAAACACACACACACACTAAACAAGTCTAACCAATTTTATATTTCAAAAACAAGTCAAGACAGTTTAGTGAGCATACATTAGCACATGTAAAACACTTGTGATGGCCAAATCACATTGTACCTGCACATGTATCAAAAGTAGCAAAAAATATTGCGTATTGTGTGTGAAAAATATCTCAAGATTGCATATGTGTATACATGTTATGACAATCTGAGATATGAGAAAAATAACTTTAACTCACACACAGTCATAACTGTTTGATAGGGACTATCATCTTCGAGGTACATCCTATAACTCTTACATCTCCTAGAAAACACGCTTGCAATCATATTTAAAGCATTTTTTTTTAATCTTTTTGCCTTTTTTATTTTTCTTTGCATATTTTCTTTTAAGCATATCATGCATGGGCATAAAAAGAGAGAAAAGAAATACCCAAGATCTTAAGCATTTGACATCGTATTTTTGCTATGCCGAAGCATACAGATGTCTTTGACACTGCACTTTTGCTATGTCGAAGCATACAGGTGTCTATGACACTACACTTTTGCTATGCCGAAGCATACAGGTGTCATACATGATTGGCGGGCAACAGTGGTGAAATGGTTATTTATGCCTTTCTCTTAGGATTTTCTAGTCCTACCCGTTAAAAAGAGTGATATGAGTGTTAAGTTTTAAGAAATAACTTAATCTTATTCATCACAAATAAGAGCCACAAAGCTCACTTGCTTAGTTGTGCATAGAGATGCTCATCTAAGCTACAAGAGATACAAAGTTTAGAAACTTTGTTTCAATGGCCATCCAAGGTACACAAGTACCAAAGTACACAAACACACACTGTTTTTGTATTTTTCTGATTTTTCCTTTTTATTTTTATTTTGAAAACAAAACCAAATAAAAACTAAACAATCAAACAAAAATAGATAAACAACATGTATGCATGAAAGAAAGATGCATATGCATGAAAACATGATAGAAATATGCAGATGCATGAAAGCATGATTCCAAGAACAGATAAGAAATCAAGCAAGAAAGTCCTACTTTAGATAGAAAGAATTAAAGCAGAGGACAAACAAAAAAGACAATTAAGTCTTAGGCTTCTTTCTCACCCACACAGCACGAGTCTTTGGCCGTGAAGATGAAAAGGCACGTGTCCTAGTATGTCTACTAAAGGGCATAGAAGAAATAAAATTCTCCTGAAATTGAGTTAAAAAGCTCAAAGTTTTTAATAACTCTCCAAACAAAGGTGTAGGTCCTTGAGAGGAAACCTGTAACCGTTTGGACAATTACTTATGAGGATACAACTTAAAGCAATTAGGACGAATGTGTCTAGAAACACCACAGTGGTGACAAACATGAGGTCTAACAAAGGATTTAGAATTAGACAAATCAGTTTTAGATTTCATACCTTTATTACCTTTCTCAGATTGTGGCACAAAGATAGTCCTTGATCCAGAAGCCGTGGACGAGGAGGGGCTGGAGGAAACAGCATATCCTAAGCCAGTCTTATCAGAACTAGGCTTTTGAGCACTCAAGACCTTATCAAGCTTTGCACTAGACATCCTCTCTATTTGAGTTCTAGCTTGACTAAACTCAACCTCAAGATTCTTGACATTCTCTTATAATGAGGTGTTCTCTACAACAAGAGTCTCAACTAACCTTGTAGTCTCATCTAGCTTGACTAATAGATCAGCTTTTTCAGTTTTTACCTTATTAAGCTCTTTTCTACAAAGATGAGAAGTCTTTTCAGATTTTATAAACTCAGTGCATAGCTTGTCATAGGCTTCCTGAACGGTCATCTTCTTAGTTACTTCATCATCAGAAGAATCCTCACTGTCACTAGCACTCTCCACAATCACCTTATCGGTTGTGGCAGCAAAGGCCATAACTTGACGACATTCGTCCACAAACTCATCAGAAGAGTCATCCTTAGTATCACTCTAGGTAGCAACCAACCCTTTATCTTTTGACTCCTTGGTCTTTTCCTTCATGAGGTAGTTTGGGCACTCTATCCTCATATGACCAAAACCTTTGCACTCATGGCATTGAATAAGGGGTTTTTCATTCTTGCCCTTCCTAGAGGATTTAGGTTTCCTAAGAGGTTTGCCCTTATCCTTTTTCCTGAACTGAAGAAGCTTGATAATCTCATCAGTTATGAATGATAGATCCTCATCCTCATTATCATCTTCATCTTCATCTTCGCTTTCAGAGTCCTCAATCTCTTCCTCTATACCCTTAAGAGCCAAGTTTTTACTCTTTCCACCTTTTCCCATTGAGCCCAATCCCATCTCATAAGTTTGAAGGTTCCCTACAAGCTCAATCAAAGGAATTTGATCAATGTCCTTAACTTCTTCAATGGCAATGATCTTAGCATGGAATCTTTCAGGTAAGGACCTAAGGATTTTTCTAACAATTTTGGATTCTGCAATACATTCTCCAAGGTTGAAAGCAGAATTCACAGTATCCTTGAGTTTGGCATAGATCTCATCAAAGGTCTCATCCTCCTCCATCCTTATTTCTTCAAAACTACTAGTGAGTTGTTGAAGCTTCACAGTCTTTACTGCCTTGGTACCTTCATAGGTGGTCTCAAGAATGGTCTATACTTCCTTGGCAACTTCCGTGGATGATATTTTCTTGAATTCCTCATTAGTCACCCCACAGAACAAAGCATTCAAGGCCCTACTATTAAAATCTACAGCTACAATTGTTGCATCATCCTAATCCACAGGTGCTTCCTTCGGCTTAATCCAGCTAACTTCAACAGCTTGCCATACCTGTTTACCTAGAGCCTGCAAAAAAACTTTCATATGAACTTTCCAGTATGCATAATTAGTTCCATCAAATAAAGGAGGTATAAATAAAGATTGTCCTCTATCCATGACAATAGGGGTCAATGGATCACACTCAGGAAATTAATCCAATCAGAGTGAACCTGCTCTGATACCACTTGTTGGAAAATTTAGACCCCGATTGATAGAATTAACAAGTTTTAAACCCAAGTTGTTAATTATATTTATTATGAATCAAACTTGTTAAAACAAACAAACATCAATATCATGTCAAAATCATGCAGCGGAAAAAATAAATAAGACAAGATATGATGACCCAGGAAAACCAATGAAACCAACCAGTTTCACAGTAAAAAACCTGGGGGGAAACTTTCCCGAAAACCAATCCACTATAGTAAAGAGAAGTTTCAGATCTAGTACAAAACCTTTGTCCCTAGACTCTACAATCCCCATAGATGAACTCACAGCAGAAACCTTCTACCGCTTCAGAACCTCTGAACTCTTCAATATATGAATGCCACCCTTTTTGCTGTTGCACGGATCCCAGTATGTGACTAACTCCTTTGCATGAATCCCAGTACGTGACTCACTCACCAACTTGAAGAAGATGTTGGCTGCAAAGTTCTTCACTTCATCAACAATGAAGATTAAGAAGCAGTTGGTTACAAAACTCAAAGGCGCAAAGACGCAGTAACTTCTTTTAGAGAGAATAAGGCATTGATCACCTTTTGCATATGTTCTCCTTGTATTCTCTTATGTGACTGCCTCTAAAATAAGCCTTATATAGGTCTAGGGTTGTGAGAAAAGAAACCCTACACAAATATATAAGCCTGGCCCAAAAACAGAAATCTGAATTCCCATAACCTCGACAGATAGTAGCTATCGAGGAGGCGTCGAGAAGGTGTCGAGATTTAATGAATCTTGACAGATAGCAGCTATCGAGGAGATGTCGAGAAGGTGTCGAGGAGACAGAAACTTTCTCGATCGATCGACAAGCTATCGAGAAGCTATCGAGATTGCGATAAGCATCAGCTGAAGATCTCGACAGATAGCCAAGTGTCGAGGAGCTATCGAGAAGCTATCGAGCTATCTATCCGCAAGTGTCGAGATATCTGTCCAGCTTTATTGAACACCTTTTCTTCACTTGTTTCTTGGTCCAATCTTCATGACTTTAATACTAGACTTGAACAACATGTTTCTTCAAGTATTAAACACAACTAAGATCTACCCAAATATAAGTAAAGTGCGTTTTGTCAAAGGATTAACCAACTACATAAAATATGTCCTTAACACCAAGCATCATGTGCAAGCAAGGCTTCAAGAAATCTCCAAAGTCTTCGCCTCAACCATCCACCCCACCCTAAGGTCATGCTCTACCTTCTAGTCACCTCCCTCACCAAATCACATCAAAATTAATGTGGATGCGGCTTTAAACTCATCCAAAACTGCTCTAGATGTGGTTGCTTGAAATCACCATGGAAAGGTGCTCTTCGTTTGAGGAAAAGTGCACCAGCTCTGCCCCCCTTTACAAGTAAAAGCGTTGGTACTTCTTTGGGCTGTCCATCTCGCCATCCAAAACCATTGGTGCTTTGTCATATTCAAGGGAGACTAAAAAATCTGCATTGATGCTTTGAACCACCTTGATCATACTCCCAGATGGACTCTAAACACTATCATTAGCAATATTAGTAACTTATCTTCCTGTTTTTCTTCTTATAATTTCTGTTGGGTTCATAGGAGCAACAACTCTGCAGCCCATGTAACTGCTAGATTTGCCCTTAACTTATGCAAACGTTTTGTTTTTCTAAAGGTATGCTCCCCCTTGCCATTGAGGCAGCTTGTAAAGGAGATACTCCTGCTTGTTTTCCTCCATAGTTTCTTTGAATGAATATGCAGTTTATTAAAAAAAAAAAAAAGATTTCTAAGAGCCAACTTTTATTATATAATAAGTATATGATATGATATATACTTTCACAACTGCTAATATGGTTTTTCTTTTATGTTATGATTGAAGTGATATCACTATTATTTGAGTTTATTACTTATATCATTTTTATTTTACATCAATTAAAATTTATCATTTCAACAATTGTAAATATTATACTACCTTCGTCCCACTTTGTTTGTCCTTTATTCCATTTTGGAATGTCCCAAAATATTGTTCTGTTTCTAAAAATAAAAGTCATTAATTTACTAATGCTCATATTATACCCTATTTTATTAATAATTCAATTTTTTGATAAATTTATTTAAGGGTAATCTTGGAAACTTATATAATTTTAAAAGGTAAACAAAACAATAAATAATGTTCTCTTAAAAAGTTTGACTTTTCAAATAGGACAAACAAAGTGGAACGGAGGGAGTATATGCTTAGACTTTTTTTTTTTTTCCCTCTTTCTTTAGATATTCTAAGTTCAAGAGTGATTTTAGCAATACTACAAATTTTACTATATATATTTTACCACTAATGTCTTATTAATCATAAAAAAATTTAATTTAACATTAATTTATTATATGTTTAAAGTAACATAATCACATTCTTTATCACATCATTTTATTAGTTTTTTGTTGTAAATTTTATACTAGCGTTAGAGTTTTTTGAGTTCTGACTCATATTTTTAGATGAGCAATGTTAGGACACCGTTAATTTCTTAATCTTTATCATTATTTCTAGAAAAATTATATGTTCACAATATTTTCACAACACTTTCACAATAAAGCAAATGTGGTAAGTTGTTACTTGTTGTTATGTGTTGGCAAAAAAGTAATTTAAGTTGTGAATTCAAATTAGAACTAATAAGTGGATTTCAGTTAACTCAACTGGTAAAGTCTCTTGTTGTCGAATAAAAGATCTGGAGTTCTATTCCCGCCTATACCAAAAACCAATTGGTTTCTTGGTCTGATAATAAATGACAATCATAGGAAGCAAACGTCATAAGTTGAAATTCTACCTCTGAAAGCCAAAAAAAAAAAAAAAAAAAAAAAAAAAACCCAATAACAACTTACTACCTAAAATTTATTGTGAAAATAAAGTGAACGGAGCACTTCTTTCATTTCTAAAGGGTAATATAGCCCACAAGATTCAAATCCACACTATCTCCATACGAGAGAAGCAAATGTGCCAAATATAAGTACTTTGGTAGTTAGAATTATTGATCTTAATGTATTAGTTGCATTTTAACGATAGTATTGTAATTTGGATTGTACTTAATGCTTGTACATAGAGAGCTAACATTATAAAAATATAAAAAATGCCACGTTATTTAATTTTTGAATACCTTTTAAATTAGTAAGTTCTAGTTAGCTTAATTAATAAAAAATTTTGTGATTGAATAAGGGATTTGAAGTTTGATCCCTATTTATACCAAAAATCAATTGATGTCTTAGTCTAAAGATAAAAAATAATAATCAAGAGCCTCATAGGTTGAAAATATCTCTAAATAATAATAATAAATAAAAAAAAACATTTTTAGATTTGTAACACTTGATATATCAATTTCAAATTATTGAAATGATTCTTTTCTGATTATGAATGTAACTAGTTGGATCTTTAAATAACTTTCCTTTAACTGGGGATGTTGTATATTAGCTTCGTTATTTATTTTATGGAAATATGGCATTTACTTTCGTCCATGTATATTTTTTCTTTTTTCTTTTTTACTGAAATAACCTCTTATGTGCTTTCATTTTATTTATTTATTTTTAAGTATATGTAAACCATATCAATGTACGTGTTATACAGAAGGGGAAAAAAAAAAACATGTTTCAGAAAAAGAATAATGGAGTTGGTTTTTGTTGTAATATGGCCTATACACGAGCTCAACAACAATAGGTTAAGAAATGAAATGAAAATAGCTCTTTGGAAAATGTTTTTCTATGCTAAAATGTATTTCAGTCCAACTTTATTTTATTTATAATTTTTTTGAGAGATAGTTTTTAACCTATAATGTCCGCTCTTGATTATTGCTCTTTATCATCATATCAAGACACCAATTAAAAATTGGTGTAGGTTAGGATCAAACCCTCAATCTCTTATTATTAAAAGGTTACAATGTTGTCAATTTTATGTTTATAAGCTATTAAAAACTCTATATACGTGATACATTACAAAGTTGATGTAATATGCAATAAAATGAAAGACAACTAGAAAAGTGAAAATGATGAATTTTTAATTTTAAACATTTCAGTTAACTCAACTGGTAAAGTTTTTTGTTGTCGAATAAGAGATACGAGGTTCGATCCTCACTTATGCCAAAAACTAATTGATGTCTTGGTCTAATGAGCAATTATCAAGAGTGAACGACTTAAGTTGAAATTATCTCTAAATTTTTTTAAAACATTTAAAGATTGAAGCTGCAACTTTTTAAATTAGATAAATGATAATTAGGGGTGGCAAAATAAGCCCAAACTCATTTGGTTGCCCAAACTCACCCACTTTAATTGAATCTAAACTCACCCAATTATTAGTTGGCTTAAATGGGCATCAACCTAATTAGACCCAGTAATTATTGGGTTTTAACTAAAAATCCAATGAGACCCATTTAACCCAAAAACAATATACCCAAATTTAACCCAGCTCTTACCATTAATAAAAATAAAAAAAGAAAAAAGAAAAAAGAAAAAAAGACCTCAAATGTTTCAGAGTTTCAAGGATTTCATTTTCTTTCATTTTCTCATCCTCCTAACATTCTCTCTCTCTCTCTCTCTCTCTCTCTCTCTCTCTCTCTCTCTCTCTCTCTCTTTTAGCGTTTTGGAGTGCTTTCAGTGCCAATTTTCGAGTTGTAAACAAAACGAAGCTGTATCCTTTGGCTTTTCCGATGGTTTTGTACACGAAGAGAGCGAATCCTCTGGATCTCCCGGTGGTGGAGTCAAATCCGATTGGTCTGGTCTCGATCTTACTGAATTTGGTTTCAGATCTGCCATCCAACAGAGTGTTGCTACTATTCTTGGCCGAAGCTGAGCCAGAAGAGCTAGAGCTTGAGCTTGAAGTGAGTGCACCATTGGCCACTAAGCCACGAGTTCACAAGGGAGAGACTAGTGAGGCCAGATTGAGCTCACAAAAATCGGGCTTGTTCTCATCGCAACTTAGTGAGTCATGGAGCCGAGTGAGTAAGGAGTCAAAGCTAGAAATTTCTTGTATGGGTTTTGCAGCATGCGACATGTCGTGCAACTAGTTTGTGAAGAAATGTTATAAATTGTAATTGGTGGGTGTGAGAGTTCGATTCTTTTAGCAATTGTTTGTGTTAAGAATACAAAGAATGAGTTATGTAATAGTAGAGAGAGTGTGAGGAAGAAAATTGTTATCAGAATCTGATCTCCATCGCTGTAATCCTGATCCTGTTTTGGTGATTTGTTTGGTTGCTGAGAAAGTGCAGGAAATGGAAGCTAAATGCTTAATAAATTAGGCCCCTTTTTATGTTAAAAAAAAAATTGTTGTTTAGATGGTGTTGTTTGCATGTCAAGAAAGTGTGGCAAAATAAAAGGAGAAGGATGATCCAATTTGAAGCGATTTTCTTTTCAAGCTTGTAGTTGTATCTTTTGTTTAATCTGATTTTTTGGGAAAGGAGAGTGGAGTGAGTGGAAAAGGAAATCCAAGAAAGTGATGAGGTTTTCACTTTAATGGCATTTTGGTAATTTTAATAATTGGATAAGTTAGGGTTTACTCATAATAATTGGGTTGAGTTGGATTTGGGTTATAAGCAATTAGTTAAATGAGTTTTAATGGGTAAATGAGTTTTATATACCCAACCCAATTATGCCCACCTCAAACTCACTCATTTGACACCCCTAAATTGATAATCAAACTTCGATCAAATGTTTGAGATAAAAAAGAATAATTTAGCCTGTTTTTCTATAAAGAGCATTAATTTTGAGAAACCTATAAAGAGCATCAATATATAGTCAACCAATAAATCCATCCTTTAAAACATGCATTCTTTTTTGCTGAATTAAAACATGCATTCTTGTACCTTGACAAGATCGCTTACCTGATTTTTTATTACTAATTAATTTTCATTAATTGTGACAATATAGTTCCTTAATTATGATAGTTTGTTCACCTAAATAAATAATGAAACTTTGTGTTGTGGCATTAGTTTTTGAGTTTAATGTAATAAAATATTATAAACCATCAATAGGCAGTTGTGTTAATTTGACAACCATCAAGAGGAATTTAAATTGCATATGAAGAAACATCATAAAGCATGCAGTTGCTGTCTAGCTTCTCTCGTACCAAATAGTGGTAAAAATTCTTGATAAAATGAATTATTTAAATTATATGCAAGTACAATTCCCTACTCATACATGATCTTGGTTCCAAGTTTGTGAATTCGCAGATTTTGCAAAAAATTATTTCAAATATGATATATTAATATATGCACCCAGACTGAATTGAATCGTCATCCTCCACTATTTATACAAAAAAAAAATGAAAATAATGATATCCACGTTTCAACTTTCAATAGTTTAATATAATTTGTCTTTGTCAATACATTGTCGAACTTCAAATAAAGTTATCTGTATTTCATACATGGAATATTAAATTTGGATGTCCATTTACATTTTTTTATTTTTTGTTTTATTTATTGAGGCCTCTTTGGTAGTGTGGTTTAACAATATGTTTTCAATTTTTAAACAATATTACACACATTTTCACACATTTTTTCATCCATACATATTTTAAAAATATATAAATAACATTACCAAACGACCTCTCAATTATTCCAACATTTGAAGATTACAATAAATGGTGTTTCATAAACCGTATTCGATGTTTTTTTGAGAATATACATGTAGTCGATTCAATAAACTTAAAAGACATGTCCTAAATGGTAAATACGGAGGTATCAAATTCAATCTATTCCACACTATTGTATTATGAAAATATTTGGAAATATTTGGGATGTCTTAAAATAGTTTGGTTTAAAATTGACATATCATTTTCCTTATATTAAAAAAAAAAAAAAATTGAAGCTAGATCGTGTTCATCACGCATCTTGGAGAAAACGTGGGTTGTGTTGAAAGTAATTCCACGTGGAAAATGGAAAAGACAAGGCTGCACCGCCAGGTCTAAGTTAAGGTAGGCTGACGTGGCCAGAAAAAGTGGTGGTCACCATTGAATATGCGGTGGGTGTGCATCATACACGATACATTTACAAAGCACATGGCCTAAATCTTCTGGAAAATAAGTATTAAGGCTATCCAAACAAATTATTTAAGGGAATACGGTTTCCCTGTCCCACGTGGGGTCAATAGTACCCAAACAAATTATTTGGGGGACAATTTAACAAACGCTTTGTCACCATTTGTTCGTCCGATGAAAATAGTTAGGGATATTATTATTATTGCATTCCTTTTTCTTTTTTTTTCTTTTTTGAGAAGCTAGGATATTGCCTTCTAAAAAAAAATATAGAATGTTTTAGTATATGATTTACCAAGTAAAATTACTGTTTAATGTGACATGAGTAAAAATGTGAACAAATATTACTGTCATATGTGACTTTATTTAGTAAAAAAAAAAATGTAACTTTATAATTTATCGCTCCATTTGTTTTAATGAAAAATCTTATATGAAGATAATTTTTCAAGTTTTCTACTATTTGTTAAAATAAAAAAAAAAAAAAACCAAAGGAAAACTATTTTTGGTTAACATAAAAAACATGACTTATTTTTTAGAGATTGTTTATTTAAAAAAAAATATATATATATATCTCATAACAAGCTAAATAAGAAAAATTATGAGACCTTTTCTAACACATCTAAAGTAGCTATCAAACATAGGAAAATGAGATAATTTATAGATTTTTTATTATTATTATAGAAAAATGAATTATTTTCTAGAAAACTTTAATGTCGAAACAAACAAAATGTATATATTGTTATCTAATTTATGATTTCATTTTTTTTTTCTTCTACTTGTTAATTGCACTTTTCTTCTTGAACTATTGGGTACACTTACAATAAAGGTTTGTAAATTAATTGAGTTGTTTATGAACATCTAGAGTTCAACTTGGATAAATGTTATTTTCTGTTTATTTGTTTAGCAAACGAGTGAAACTCAAGCTCACGTTTAATTAGCTCGATTTTTTTTAACAAGTTAAGCTTAAAAATAATAATGTTTTAGTGGACAAGTTAGTGAACTCATGAGGCTCAATTTAAAAATATATTTATATAGGCTTAAGAGAAAATATGTAAGTTTAAAAATAAGTTCATATGATGTCAAATTATTATTTATAGTTTAAATATAATATAAGTAGTTCATTTTTAGTAATTAAATATAGTTTTTAACAATACAAGGATGGAAAATCTAATTTTTATAAATTCATAAATAAAAATTATTCTATCTAATTAACTCAAATAATGAAATTTCATTTATAATTAGTTATTAATTATTAGCATGGATCTATGAAAGGATAAAAGATTTTAGTCCTAATTTTACTATAGATAAGAAAAAAAAAGTTAATAAAGTAACTCATGAACAAGGTTGAGTTTGTTCGACAAGGAAATAAACTAAGTTTTAACATTTAATATTGTATGGTGATGAACTCTAGCTCAATTCGTGTTCAAAATAAAATTAAATATACATTCCTGAGCTTTCAATATTAGGCTCAACTTGAATCATTTACAACTATAATTAACTTCAATGCTTTGATTGTCATGTTAACTAAAGTCATTTGCTTTAACAATTGATCTTCATTTTTTAATTGGCTTTAATAGTTGATTTTCATTCTTTAATTGGTTTTTTTTAATTATTGTTTTTGTTAAATTACCGATTATCCCAAAAGTTTAAACTATTAAAAAATGATGAATTTAATCACTTAACCATAATTCTATCAATTTTAGTTTCTTATCTTTGGATGATGGTGAGTTCATTGGTCTTTTATTTTTTTTCTTTGTCTTTTCAAATTTTGTATTCTTGCTTTTTTTTTTTCCCCTTTCCTTTAGGAGGAGGATGAGTTCATAATTTATTGTTTAGAGAATTGGAGGTAGGATCCGAAACAATCATGTATAAGAAATCTAAATAGAAGTTCAAATTCTATTGTCCCTTATTGTACTCCAAGAGCAACGCCTCATCCTCTCATGGGTTATTATGTTAAATTACAACGATCTTACCCATTACCCTATTTGCTCATCTTTGACAATGTTTTAGCAATTGTTAGATGTGGCATATGTAAGTGTAGTGGAAATTGGGATGTGACTGCAAATTAAATTAGAAAATGGGTCAGGGAGGGACAGAGGAAGTCATCGTCGAGAGGGTCATCTTGTTCGCTAGAAGCCGAAAGTAGCAGATCTTGTTCGCTAAATTGATGTTTTGGGGGAGATTTTGCTTGGATCTTGTTCGCAGACGACGCAGCTCCTTCTTCCTCTTTGTTTCTTCACTGCTTCTTCTTTCGTTCTTCATGGTCTCCTGAGTCCTGCCTTCAGTTTAAAGTAGATGACTTTTTTCAACTTTATTTTTGCTTTTTAGTTTGGTGAGCCTAGCACGTGTGACATGACAAGGCCTTGGAAAATTTCCATCTCATTCTGACTCATTGCCCCTCCCAACGTGACATGATGGAGAAGTGGAAGAGCCTAGCACGTGTGACATGATGGAGAAGTGGATGATGACAAAAATGAGTTTGAAAGTTTCTGACTCATTGTCCCTTCCAACGTGAATTGTTTATCATCATTATTATTATTATTATTATTATTAAGTTGGATTTTGAAACATTATAATAAAATTAGTGATATAAAAATGCATTAAAAAAAGTATTTATTTAGATTATTTTAGTCAATTTTTTTATTTTTACTAATTTAGTATTTTTATTTATATTTAAAATAATTATTAAATTAGTTATGACGTCATCACGGTTCGACCCCGGTTCGACCTTAAAAACCTTGAACCTCTCCCTTCTACGGTTCAATGAACGGTCCGGGTCTGAAAACCTTGAATACAACCCCAACAAATTTGTTAAGTTCCCAAGAGAAGATGGAATATTCCCAAAGAAATTATTTTGAGATAAATCCAAATATTGTAATTTCTGAAGGTTTCCAATTATAGAGGGAATGTTGCCTGAAAATTTATTGTTCCACATTTCTATGTCCTCAAGGTTTATCAGATTTCCTATCACATTAGGAATCTTTCCAAATATTTTGTTATTATTCAAATAGAAAAAGGTCAAAGTAGTTGAGAAGTTGCCAATGCATTCGGGCAACTTTCCCCCAAAGTTGTTGGTATTAATCTCCAAATCTCTTAGATTGGTGGAATTTGTCAAAGAACAAAGAAAACTCAAATTATTTGCTCCTCCATTTCCAAGATGGTTTTGGGTTATGGAAAACAACGTCATTTTATTTAGCTTCTCTAATGAAGGAACCCTTCCAGTGAGTTTATTACCACCCAAATTCAATGTAAATAGATTCGAGGCATTAGATATTGAAACAGGGATAGATCCAATAAATTGGTCGTTGCTTAGGGTAAATGTTTCTAAATTTGGTAAGGTGATACCTATATCCGACGGAAGATGCCCTTGGATTTGGTTATTTCCTACATCAATAATTCTCATTGAAGAGATATTGAAGAATAAGGGATGAATTGTACCAGACAACGTATTTGAATCCACACCAAAGATTTCAAGTTTGATTAATTGGCCTAAAGAATCAGGGATACTCCCACCCAAGTTATTATAAGCTGCAGAAAACCCTTCTAGAGATGATAAGTTTCCAAAACAAGGTGGGATAATTCCTGTCAGATTATTTTTATGAATAGCAAATGTTTGAAGCTTTGACAAGGTGCCAAGCTTTGTGGGGATTTCTCCAACCAGATTATTAACAGCCACATGAAACACTCTGAGGTTGGCACAACTGGATAAATTGCTAGGAATTGTTCCAGTTATTGTGTTATTGTTCAATAGCAAGACTTGTAGTCTGTGCAAACGGCCAATTTCTGGAGAAATTTCATTATAAAAGCTATTGTTTTCAAGGTTTAGCTTCCACAAAAAACTTAAATTTCCAACATTTGGGGATATAGAGCCTACCAGTTTTTGAGATTGCAAGTCCAACACAATGACCCTTTGATGTCGGCGACCACAAGAAACACCTTTCCATTGGCAGAAGTGGATGCTATCATTCCAAGAGCTCATCACCCCAAGCGGATCATCACTAATCTTGGATTTGAATTCAAGCAGTGCCAACCGGTCCGTCTCATTATTCCCGCCAACCACAGAGGTGAGAAACAGGCCAGAGCACCAGAGAAGAATAAATGTGCGCATGGATAAAGATGAGGATGGTGGAGCAGAACTTAGGTGTGAACAAAGCCCCATTCAAAGTGGTTGAAAAGGCTTTCGCGTAACTAAAATGTTGGCTAAACTAGGACTTTGAAATGGTACAACTGTGTGTTTGGTTGCTTTGCAGCTCAAGAAGAAGCATATTTAGAGCATCTCCAGCAGTTTCGGTAAAGCCAAATTTAGACCACCAAATGACACTATTCATCTCTCCAGCAGCTTCTCCATACGCACAGGTTCTCTAAATTATTTTTTGAAGTTGCTACAGTAATTCTCTTAATTTAGAGACCACTGTAGCAACTTCAAACCATTATTTTATCTTAAAAAAATATCCAGCTGAATAAAAAAAATTCTTTCTCTTTCCTCCTCTCTTCTTTGTTCATCTGTGTCCCTCTCAAACGGTAACACAATCAACACAAACACAGTAACAGATCAAGAACATGAAAAAATAAAAATTTAATTAGAACAACAAATCTAAAATAAAAACAAAAACAACAAATCAAGAGCATGAAAGCCTATCTAAGCTCCATTGCAACAACAAAGTGAATCAGAACAAGATTAAAAAAAAAAAAGAAAAAAAGAAAAAAAAAAAAAAGATAGGCGAAGGCCATGTCG
>NW_027069776.1:471625-484012 GCF_002906115.3 Quercus suber | reverse complement strand
GTACAAGCGGAATTGCTTTGCTTGCTGGGAATCCAAGAAAGAAGTAGTCCGTGGACTCGGAACTATCATGGGTTGTGATAGTAAATTTTCTACTCATGTACCAATAGGATGTTAGTGGTCTAAGTCGCTATTGCAAAACTTCAATTCTTTCATAGTGGTTTGTGTTTACCTTAAGGATAGTTAGGTTAATCCTCCCATTTTTTACCAGTTTGATTTTCCTAGGTTATCATATCGTGTTTCTATATTTCCACACTTTACATTGATATGATATATATGTGTTAACCTAGATCTGTTTAATTTGACTAAGTAATCACTTAATTAACTAGGTAATTTGGTTGTGTTTGCTGGGGTTTTAAAAACAAACACAAACACTCCTAAAAAACACTTCTAGACATTAAAAACTGTTGTTTGAGTTACGTTACCAAACAACATTTAACATCTCTCTCTCTCTCTCTCTCTCTCTCCTCTCTCTCTCTCTCTCTCTCTCTCTCTCTCTCTCTCTCTCTCTCTCTCTCTCTCTCCTCTCCTCTCTCTCTCTCTCTCTATGGTTTTAAATAAGCTCGTAGCCCTCAATCTGCAAGCCTACACTAGCCCAGCCTGATTCGAACATGGACTTAAAAGGCTCACTACACTCTCTTTTAGAGGGAAGAATGTTTTTACATCCCTTGGGTCATCCCATGCCATGCATCCACGACTCACCAAATTTGAAGCTCCTATGCGAGAAGGGTATGCTTACCATCCTTAAAATGCAATATTCTAGCATTGGTGTGAAAAGTGAGGGAGATAAAGCAAAAATTAGATCTCAAGTCCCTTGCATCAATTGCATAGTGGCCCATATGATCATGAAGATTGGCTATTTTCGTAGAATGGGCTAACTCAAGAATGAATAATTATGGAGAACTGAACTGTTGGACCTTAAGTCTAATGAAGGCAACATCTAGGGTGTGATGGAATTCCTCACGGCCCTATCATGTGAAGGAGGAAAAATAGTTTTGAACCCATGGATAATTACTACTAAGTTCAGAAGATTGATTTGAAATTTACAACTACTTTGAAAGAGAAATTAAATAAGAGATTAGAAGAATAGGGTGATGGCTTTAATTGTTTTTCTTCATTTTTATTTCAGTACCAATACAGTGGCGATAGAACACCCTGACCTGAAAAAAAATTTAAAAAAAAATTATATTTAAGCTGTATTAGAAACACACTCAAATTTAAAAAAAAAAAAAAAATTATCTGTTTTAAAAATTATCTGTTTAACACTCAAATTAAAAAAAAAAAAAAAAAAAAAAAAAAAAAAAAAAAGCCCAAAAAAATTGAACTAAAATCTTAAAAAAAAAAAAAATTTAACAAAGCCAAGCCAAAATTTATTTGTTCAAATTTCAAGCAAAAAATAATAATAATAATAATAATTGTAACAGAGCCAAGCCCACGACGAGCCCAATAGAGCAAACTCACCCACGGATTCTAAAAAAAATTAAAAAAAAAATTTAAAAAAAAATCCACACAGAGAATCAGAAATCAAACCTACCACCCACGGTCACGTTGCTGCAGAGAAAACCAAACCCAATTCACTGATACAATCTATACAGAGCAAAACAAACTCCAATACTGTGTTTATCAAAAAAAAAAAAAAACCAATACAGAGCCTCTATTACCAAAACCAAACCAAAAAAACCCCAATACTCGCTCGTCATCACCGTAGCTTGCTCCTCGTCGTCATCGTCACTCGCTAGCTTGCCCCTTGTCGTCGTCGCTTGCCCCTCATCGTAGATTGCAGATCATAGACGTAGGTCACAGATCGCTCTGCTAAGCTCTAGTGCTCGGTGCTCACAGATCGCAGATCCCTCCCTGAGCTCCCTCTAGGATTCTAATTTCTCTCTCTATTCTCTCTAACTCTCTCTCAGTCTCTCTCTCTTTATCTCACTGAAGTCTGAAATGAAAACTAAAATAATGAACGTCTCTCTTCTTTAGTCTCTATTCTTAAGACTAAATTTACTCAGTAACTCTCTCCTCTCTCTCTCTGATTGGCTGGCCAATGAATGGGCTTTATATATTTTGCTTTTCCGTTTTTTGTCTTTTTGAATTTCTTTAGTGTTATCTTATCCGCTGGTTTCAGTCATGTGTTCACTGTGTTGGTGAGGTATTAATTGTCTTTCATGTGTATTGTGATTTGTGAATCTATGATTGTGAAATTTTCTGATTGGCAGGCTATTTGATTGGGGGTAAAGTTGTGATTTACAACTATATGTTTTGTGGCTTTTATTCCGTGCCAAATTGATTGTAATTTCTATCAATCGTTTATACCCTGTATGTGTTGTGAATTTTGTAAGGTGTGTATAGAGAGGTGTGTGAAGACTTAAGCAATGGAAGCTGATGGAATCTCGCGGGGTATCTCGTGACTAAGCTTCCCGCGAAGTGATGCATGTGCCCTGCACATGCTGGAATGCGAAGAGTCATGACAGATGGAGACAGCTGTCTCTCGCGAGTATCTCGCGGGTAAGCCTTTCCCGCGAGACACCCGCGAGACATGCTGTTCTGCCAGCCTGTACTGACTGACTCACACATTTTGCACCTATCCTATATAAACCCCATTACCCACAAATGTTGAGGAATGTTTCAGAGAGAAAACCCTAGCCAAACACATTTGTAATTAGAGATTGTCTTCCCCACCTTTCTCTATACACTTGCTTGTGGTATCTCCTCAACCCTTCCCTCTCCATTTCCATACCATTGAGAGGTTGATAGCCCAAACACTTACCACACCTTGGAGAGTGTTGTGTGACGTTTTGTGCTGCTGGAAGCATTGGAAAAGCCTGGAATGGCAGATGCAACATGGAGCTTGTTGCGGGATCTGGATAACTAAGACAAGACACGGTTTCAGAAAGCCTTGTTGGAGTAGAGTTTGGAGGGCTTAGGTACATCGGGTAGATTAGGCTTGGAGGGTCTCTTGCTTACTCATGTATCCCAACTGATTGTCTAGTGGATCGATTTCCGCTTGGAGGGCGGCGGAGAGGTTTTTCGCCGAGTTCTTCAGTTTCCTCTTCGAAAACACGTCTTGGTGTTTCTGTGTTTGCATCTCTCTTCCCTACTCTTTTATTTTCCATTATACTGCTGTGTGATTAGTTTATGGATTAGAGTAGTTATATTGTTCATCCGCTCGCTTTTACACTATTCCGCACTTTATATTAAATTGTGTAAAAATCTATCGAGCCGTAATTTTAATCGGGGTCTAAATAGCTCTTGTGTTTTTCAACACATTTTCGAGCTTTCATGGGCAACAGGCATAAGGCTTGTGCTTATCCATTAAGTGCGTAGGGTAAGATGGCTGATGGGCACATGGGGCCGGGGGCACAATAATTAAAGTAGTGTAATGTGTTGCACATTACACTGCTTTAATATTGTGCTGCACATAGGATGTGTAATGTCAAGCTCTTTAGTGTAATGTGCACAAGGGCTAAACAATATAACAAATTAAAGCAATTATAATTAATGAAAAAACAAATTAAATAATATAGTTTATTGTTACGCTAAACAACAATAATTAAAGTTGTATAATTAACTAATACATTATAAAAGACAAATAAATAAATTATGTTAGGCTAAATAATAATTAATAATTTTATAATTAATGAAATAACAATATAACAAATTATAGTTTATAAAAGACAAACAAATTAATGAAACAACTAAAACAACAATAATTAATAATTTTATTAATATTTCAAATGAACTTATAGTTTATTATTTATTCTTTTGCTAGAATTATAGACAAATATTTGATAAGAAGACCACGTACCCAAGATTCATCTCCTGTGCAAGATTCATTTCCTGTGCAAGATTGATCTTCATCTTCTAACGAATTCGTGTTGACTTTAACTAGAAAATCTTCCTTCAGATCTTGGCTATGACAAAAAATATCATCTTATCATCTAATAATCATGATTAAATTAAGAAAACATTATTTAATAAAAGGCCTTGTCAACCTGTTCTTCATGATTACCCTATATCATATTTTTTTGAAAAGCCCCGTCGATTTAGATCCGAATGGTATGTGGTAGAAAGTGGTTGGAATATAGTATAGACAAGGATGCGACATTTTGTTTTATTGCTACCTATTTGGGCGGAAGATGTTGGTAAGCAAGAGGAGGTGAAACATCTTTAAGCTCTTGAATCTGCAACTGAATGATCACCAAGTTCTTGACATAATCTTGAATCTTGGAAACCCTAAGTATGTGTGAAGGCAACTGCCTCAAGATCTCACAGAAGATTTTCACACACAGCATAAAGAGCAACCTTAGAGAGCTTTTGGGTACAAAACCCTAGATCTATAAAAGAGGCACAAGATGCACTCTGATCTCTCTAAAAAACATATAAAAATGTTTTAGGGTTTCCCTTATATATAGGAGTGTTTTATTTGAAACCCAATACATTTAAGTAGAGTTTGGGCTGAATTGGAATTCTGCAGAAAAAATAAATCTGCATGTGGTTCGATCGAGCCTGGCAGATTTAGTCCAATAAATTTTGCAATCACTCAATTCCAATTTTACAAATAAACATACTTTGAGCAAGCCTAAACCTAGACTCTATATTTTGATCATAGTTTGCCAACATAATACAAATTGAAATTCTAATACATTAGTTCCTAAAGTCTTAGAACCTAACAGTTTGAGTTATATTTCTCATTTTAGGGTGTTTAAACATTGAATTTAAAAAATTCCTCTTACCATTTTTTAATTTTCAAATAATATTTTTCAATGACACTTTTGTAAATATTTTGAAAACTATAAGTCTCACTAATTAGATTACATGTCATCACTTTTAAAATATATATATATATATATTTATATTTATATATCAAACACACAATTATGTTTTTTCACTTTTAAAAAAACATTATTAGAAGATTTTTGTTTATCGGTATTAATGTTGTCGAGTTGTTTAATTAAGTTGTGGCTTACTGAAGATTTGCACATAAAACCGAGGGTGAAACTTGAAATAAATGAAGGGATGTTCAATTATACAACACTTTTTTGGGTTTTGTTTAGAATTGACGTTACTTTAGGTAAGCAACTTTGGAATAAAATGTCATGTTTTAAGCTTAGATTGACAGTTTTTGCTTTTCAAGGATCACCTGCAAGTGATCATATGATTATCAAAAATTGAATTCTTTAAATTTTTATGATCATTTGACTTGCATTGGAAGACTAGCTCGCAACTGTTGCTTATCTAATTTTTCTACTCATTAAATTCGGAGTTCGGCCAGTAAATATTGATGTACAACACAATTTACTATTTAATTATTGTAATTTATTATTTTTGGTATTTTTATGTAAAAAAACGTTATTTTAGGTTTAGGTGATNTGTATATGAAAAATAATAGGCATATAAAAGAGTAAAAATAAGATACCAACTTGGAGTAAGTTAATTGTTCAACTTTCAAGAAACTTACTTAAATATAAATTATAATAAAAAGGTATATAACTATTATAATCAAGCTAATTAATTAAAAAATGTAACACTAATATGAATTACAAATGCAATAGGTATAAAGATATAAGTTTTTCTCATATAAAATTAAAAAAATAATTAAAAAAAAAATCTTGGAAAAAAAGTCTAGACTTAATTGAACTCAAGCTTTCTTAAACAAAAAGGGGAAAAAAAAAGGACTCAACCCAACTTGAAACTCAGCCCTTACAAGCAGTGGCGGAGCCACACACAAGGGTGGGAGGGCCAAGGCCCCCCAAAATTTAAAAAAATTATTTTGTAGTATTTATATTATTTACACTTAAAAAAATGTAGCATGTAAAAATTGAAGTTGGCTCCCCCAAATTTTGACTCATTTCAATGGTGCTCTTAAAAGAAAGAGAAATTATATTAAAATCATATAATTTAAGAGGTTTAACAAATTAAACTATGTAAAAAATGATAAATTTTTATACATATCTAATAGAAGAAATACATGACTTTTGTATGCTCAATAAAATTTAAAAAATGATAAATTCTCTTAGTAAATTAATTTTTATATGTGTGTGTATAGAGGTTTGTCTTAACTAATATATTAACATCACAACTTGGCCCCCCCAAACCAAAATTTTTGGCTCTACCCCTCACAAGTCTTGCTATTGAACAATAACACAATAACTGGAACAATTCCTAGCAATTTATCCAGTTGTGCCAACCTCACAGTGTTTCATGCGGCTGTTAATAATCTGGTTGGAAAAATCCCCACAAAGCTTGGCACCTTGTCAAAACTCCAAATCTTTGCTATTCAAATAAATAGTTTGACAGGAATTATCCCACCTTCTTTGGGAAACTTATCATCTCTAGAAGGTTTTTCTCTAGCTTATAATAACCTGGGTGGGAGTAGCCCAGATTCTTTTGGCTGGCCAATTGACCAAACTTAAAATCTTTGCTGTGGGTTCAAATAGGTTGTCTGGTACAATTCCTCCCTTATTCTTCAATATCTCTTCAATAACAAAGATTGATGTAGCAGTTAACCAAATCCAAGGGTATCTTCCATCGGACATAGGTATCACTACCAAATTTAGAAACATTTACCATCAGCAACAACCAGTTTATTGGATCTATCCCTATTTCAATATCTAGTGCCTTGAATTTACATATGCTAAATTTGGCCGGAAATAAACTAACTGGAAAAGTTCCTTCTTTAGAGAAGCTAAATAGAGTGAGGTTGTTTTCCATTGCTGAAAACCAGCTTGAAAATGGAGGAGCAAATGACTTGAGTTTTCTCTGTTCTTTGTCAAATGCTACCAACCTAAGAGATTTGGAGATAAATACCAACAACTTTTTTTGGGGGGGGGGGGGGGGGGGGGGGGGGGGGGGTTNGCATCCCTTCAAATCTAAGTCAATGCCAAAATTTGATAACTTCATCTTCCCCATAACAATCTTAGCAGTATCATATCCTCATAAGTTATTGGTCTCTCATTTTCACCAAATAGCCTCGACTTGTCTAGCAACCAATTCACTGGTGTCCTTCCCATGGAAAAGAGAAATTTGAAAATTTTAGAATATTTGGATATTTTTGAAAACTTGTTGTTTGGTGAAATTCCTGCAACTCTTAAAAGTTGTGTAAAGCTAGAATTTCTAGCTATGAGAAGAAATTTCTTCTAAGGGGATGTTCCTTCATCTTTGGAGTTGTTAAGAGGCCTTACACATTTTGACCTTTCTAAGTATAATTTTTCTAGTAAGATTCCAAAAATTTTGGAGACCTTTGATTTCTTGCAATTATTAAATCTATCATACAACCATTTTGATGTTTAGGTACCAACAAATGGAGTTTTCAAGAATGCAAGCGCAATTTTGCTTAGGGGAAATGATGAGCTTTGTGAGGCAATACCAAAGTTTCAACTTCCTAAATGCAAAAACAAAAAATTCGAAAATAGAAAGTTGACTCTTACATTGAAGTTAATAATAATTTCTATACTCTTTGGGCTTATTGGAGCAAATTTGGTCTTATCATTTAAATTTCTTTGTTCTTTAGGAGAAAAAAGGAAAGAAAATACCTCAAGTGATTCAATAAATTTGCTTGTGAATGTATCTTTCCAAAGTCTCTTAAATGCTACTAATGGATTCTCTTCTACTAATTTAATTGGTGTGGGTAGTTTTGGGTTAGTGTATAAAGGTATTCTTGATCAGTATAAGCATACTGTTGCTATAAAGGTAATGAACTTAAGGTGTCGTGGAGCTTCCGAAAGTTTCAAAGCTGAGTGTGAGGCTCTATGAAACATTAGACATTAAAATCTTGTAAAGGTGCTCACAGCATGTTCAAGTATTGACTATCAAGGTCACGATTTTAAGGCATTGGCATACGATTTCTTAGGAAATGGCAATTTAGATGAGTGGTTACATCCAACTCCAGGAAAAAATGAGGCTCTTGTGAAACAAAGGAAGCTAAGTCTTCCTCAAAGATTGAATATCACCATTGATGTTGCTAGTGCATTGGATTATCTTCATAATCATTGTGAAACACCAATTGTACGTTCATTGTGACCTCAAGCCTAGCAATGTTCTTCTTGATGAGGAAATGATTGGACATGTAAGTGACTTCGGCTTGGCAAGATTCCTTCATGATATCGTCCACAATTCTTCTACTAATCAATCAAGCTCCATTGGGGTTAAAGGAACTGTTGGTTATACTCCTCCATGTAAATATAATTGCTTTTCGTTTTCCTATATTTTCTACTATAAAAGATATAAAGCTTTATAACAAATTTTCTAGATATCTTTTTTTTTTTTCTTGATTTTTATTTTTTGCCATTGAAAAACATCCTTCAAAACTCCTTTTATGTGTGTGTATTTACACTTTCCCTTCTTTTTATGCTATGAAATTATGCCTACTGTAATATATGTTGTGTGCACTTGCAGAGTATGGTATGGGAAACAAGATATCAATATATGGCATGTGTATTTACACTTTCCCTTCTTTTTATGCTATGAAATTATGCCTACTGCAATATATGTTATGTGCACTTGCAGAGTATGGTATGGGAAATAAGGTATCAATTTATGGCGATGTTTATAGTTACAGTATATTATTATTCGAGATGTTCACTGGAAAAAGGCCCATTGGTGACATTTTCCATGATAGCTTAAATCTCCGTGACTTTGTCAAAACAAATCTCCTAGAAAGAATAATTGACATTATAGATTCTATTCTTCTCCCAAAAAGACGAGGTTGAAAGAAGGATGAATGACACTTGCAATGAGAATCAAAATGGAATTCTCAAAATTCAAGAATGCTTGACCGTGATACTTGGAATTGGAATTGCTTGCTCCGAAGAATGCCCAGGAGAAAGAATGAACATCAGTGTTGTTGTAGTTAAGTTGCATTCGATTCGGCAAAGCCTTCTTAGAATTGTATACACAGACAGAGTTCAAGCGACAGGTAATTTTTTTTTTTTTTTTTTTTTTTAATTTTTAATCTTTGGTGGAAATAATTCCGTAAAGGTCATTCCAAATTTGTTAGGAAGAGGGAATCATCTTGCGATTAGAAAACCACAGGCCTTCGTGTTATTATTTTTTTTTTTTAATCTATCAAAACTGAGAAGATTGGAGCCACTTGAAATTTGAGAAGCTCATTCTGCTATTGGAAATGAGCCCAATCATTCTGCTAAACATTTTGGAATATATATATATATATATATATTCCAAAATGGACCAAAAATTCATTTTCGTTTGATTAATTTCCACTAC
Source organism: Quercus suber (assembly GCF_002906115.3). Lineage (NCBI taxonomy): Eukaryota > Viridiplantae > Streptophyta > Magnoliopsida > Fagales > Fagaceae > Quercus > Quercus suber. Next base: position 474,796 of record NW_027069776.1, on the reverse strand, counting down.
CGGATTGATCGTAAATCACAAGGAAGTGGCTTATATTCTATTATTGTAGACAGAGGTCTCCATTATTGACATAAGCTAAATTATTCCCAGATGTATTGAATTTCTGACACAGACATGTAAAGACTACTAATAAGTCAAATAATCTGTTGTTGAAAACTAGAAATCTTTGAATTTCAAATTTGTTGTAAAAACATTGCTTTTTTATATTCTAAATATCTTTCAAGTAAATGGATTGCCGATTCCATAATAATTGAATGAGATGGGACTTCATATTCCCACACAGATTAGCCTTCAAAGGTTAAAAAAAAAAAAAAAAAATTTGATACTAAAATTTCTAAGTTGTAGGTAATGAGTTAGAGAATGTCATTTAAATTCTTCTTACCTCAGAAAAAATCTCACTCCATGCATAGTCATAAAAAGAATGAATAAAATATGTCTACAAACTAGGTTGTAGCAAAAAACTAACAAATCTATTTAATATCTTTTTCTTATATATGAATTTTGATAAATCTATAATTAGATTATATCTTTCATTTTTGCAAAATTTTCAGACGATCAAAGATCAATAGCTATGTTATCAATCAAATATTGAAATTTTAAGTTTTTGTAATCTAAAATTATGTATAAAAATAAATTAAAAAATTTAATGGAAAATAACATCCGATTGACACAAAATTTGACATGTGTATTAAGATATAAAAAATATGTAATCCGACAGTTAGATTTTCAAAATATGTAGCCATATTAATCTTCTTATTGGAAGTTATAGCCTTAGATTACAACTAGGTTTGTAGCCAAATTTTGTCCTAAAAAATTTTTGAAGCTTATTATTCTAATTAAAAATTTATCTTCCCTCACCATAGGTGGACATGACCGATGACTTTTTATGAAGGCCAACACTGCTTGAGAATTCAGGTGCATTTGGCGCCTATTGTCGCATTTGGAGGTAACTTAGGATAACACACACTTTGTTCGTTTGGATGAGCTAATTTGAGTTTGGCACCATCTTCAAGATTATTAGTTGATTCTTGGTATATTTGGAGGTAGCTTGGGGTAATATGTATTTTGATTTTTGTTTTTAAGTTTTTCCGTTGGGCTCTAATTTTTGTTTAATACTTAAGGCATTTATGGCTTGAGAGAAGTCTCATCAAGGTATATAATATATATATAATTTGTGAGTGTCTTTTGAATGTGTAAATAGTTGGTAATTTCACTTTGATGTAGTAAATTCACTTGCTTGTAGATGTAGGCTATCGCCCAATTACGTAAATTGTTGGTGTTCTTAATTCTCTTGAGTTTTTGTGTCCCTTTTTCGTTCAACTTTTATTCATTTCTATTATTTGTTTGTTGAGTCTTTCTCAAATCTATAATAATTTTCACAACCAATCTTATGTGGGAGAACTTCTAGATGTCCTTTTGCACAATAAACTAATATAAAAACTTTTTCTGTCACAACACTTTATCCCTATGCTCTTTAAAAATTAAGATGATGATGCATGTTGGGGAGAGAATACCTTGGACAGACTCATTTGTTGAGAGATTAATATATCATATAACGATATCACTTAACATCAAAACTCCAATCTATGAATTTGGGCTCAATTATGTTATTTTAACTATTGCCTTTTTATGAGCCATGAACAAGTCCTACTAGCTTTTCCTCCTTACCTATGAGATTTTCCTTCACTAGCTCATCATCAATGAGAACCATGTGTCAACCTTAAACGCCCATCCATGGGACTAGCCCACACATATATGTCCATTGAAATCTCACAACACACTTGTGTGCGCTCCAAGTATACACACCTTGTCCTCAACTATGAAAGGGGGCCTTGTTAACCTTGCCACCTTGCTGTGCATTACCCTAAGCTCTAACACCACTTGCTAGAAAGTGAACATCTTGGAGACACTCTTTTGTTGAGAGGTTAATGTAATATAGAGAGATGCCACTTAACTCAAAAGATTAAACTTAAGAGTTTGGATTTAACTATATTATTTTAATCACTCATTATTATTATTATTATTTAATGTGTGACTTTACTTACATATGTATACTCAACAATAATGCCTTTTGCGACAATATTAAAACATTGCTAAGCAGCCCCGAAAATGGTGCAAGAAAATAATGAATTTTAGTTCTACACCTTTAAGAAAATTCAAAATGCAAGGAAGCCAATTTGTGGAGTTATGAAATCCAAATTCATTTAATATTTGCTAAATCACACCGACCTTCCCTAGAGATTTTTGAAATGACATTGCTTCTTATGTTCTATGAAATCATACTCTTCCAAGGGGGTTAATTTCGTACTAGAGGCCATTTTGGTTTGGTCAAGAAAACAAAATAATTTGATACTGGTGTACTGTTTCAGAATTACTACTATTCATATTTATTTATGTAAGTATAAATTTATTAATTTTTATGTTTATCCACATCAAATTGAAAATGCACATATTTTATTAGCCTAAATAATAGTCTAGGTACATTAACCAATATATTAAGTTAAATAACATTTTTTTTTTTTTTTGTAAGTTCTAGTTAGTTCAACTTGTAAAATCTTTAATGTTTAAATAAGAGATTTGGGGTTTAATCCCCTCCTACCTCAAAAACTGATTGATATCTTGGTTTGATGATAAAGAGTTATCATCAGAAGCGGACGTCATAGGTTGAAATTATCTCAAAAAAAAAAAGTTTTTTTTTTAAATAAAAAAATTTTCAATTTTTTATTGTGTTGCCAGAAACACATATGCATGGTTTATGCTCGTACAACCCAATATCTTTCCGGTTCATTTTAGACTAGGGGTAGCAAATGGGCGGGTTGGGTCATAAATAGGTTAGGTGTGTAATTACCTATTTATCCATTTATGACCCGTTTATATATAAATTAATTATCCATTACCCGTCCAATCCATTTAATTAGTAACCCGCCCATTTAACCCAATATGATCCAAATAAATAAACAACTTGTTAAAAACTTTATAAAAAAAAATTAAAAAGTTCAAAAATCACTTTTCCTATTCTTTCCTTTCATTTTCCCTTCACAAAATTCATTTCTCAGCAACCAATCAAAGCCACAGAGAGAAAAAAAATGACTTTTTTCTTCTTTGTTTGTTTGTTTGTTTGTTTGTTTGTTTTTTTTTTTTTTTTTTTTTTTTTTTTTTTTTTTTTTTTTT